>NW_027183703.1:0-100477 GCF_041296385.1 Aphelocoma coerulescens | reverse complement strand
TTTTCCTTCTGACACTTCTGTCTCTGTGAGCTTTAGCTGCTTGGACTCAGGGATACCGAAGGTATGTGAAAGTGACTGGGATGCGAGAATCATGTTGCACAGGGAACAGGGAAGGTCAGCAAATGTTTCCTGTCCTGGCACATCTCTCAGTCTGAACTGCAGCTGCAGATGCTTCACTTCCGCCAAGGACTCTGCCACCTTGAGAGAAGGATGCGCTCTATGGAGTTGAGAAAGAAAGTGCGTCTCACTAGCTTCTTTCCTCTACTTCATAGACAGCAAAGGGGCTATGAAAGGCAGCACTGGCTTTTGTTCTAGGACTTCTTCTTTACAAGCAGCTGCTGGATGTTTGGAAGGGGGTTTGGGATATGCAAAAATGAGAGGCTAAGATGGTAAGAGGGTAAGATGGAAGTCATCTGGCAAAAGCAGAGCTCACAAAAGGGCCAGCTGAGAAAGGCTCTTGCTGCCTACAACTTCAACTGCACCCCTCAAAGCAGCAGCACACACGCTGCTCTCGGCACTTTCCTTCTCAGCTCTACGCACCATCCTAAGCCTTGCCTCTCCCACACTCAGGATCCAAAGACAACGGCACCAGGGACTGCTCACACACTAAAGGCACCAGGACAAAAGGCTCACCAGCTTGGCCTTTGCATTCCCGCTGACAGCTCCACAGCTTGAACCCAGAGAACTGCCTGCTGCCAACAGCCTTTCCAATCACTCTGAGCACCTCATGACAAGGAGTGTGGGGAATGAATCTCCAGCAGCCTCCTGCCCCAGGCTGTCCCCCGGGGAGCAGCCCTGCTCCAGGCCGTGACTGCCACCTGCACAGCCAAAGGACCCAGAGCCGGTGTTACACACCACGGCTGTGCCTGGCACAGAGACACCAGTGGCCACACAAGTGGCCCATGGCACTGTCCACACACAGTCCCTGCTGCTGCTCCCCCAGCCGCTGGCACCAACTCCCAGCCACCCACTCCTAAAGCCACGGGGCCCACTGGGACACTGCGGGGGCTCGTGGAAGCCAGCGGCCATTGTGACACAGCGGGGCTGCACAGAGCCCACGGTGCTTTGTGACCCGTGGCTCCCAGGAGAGCCTTTGTGATGCTGGGGAACTACAAGGAAGCCTGGGCTCCTCTGTGACACCACCACAGAAGCTCAGGGGAGCCCTGGAGACCGTGCTGATGCTATTGAACCTGATGCAACCCTGCCTCCTCTGTGACACCACAGAACCTCTGGGAGCCCTGGAGACCGTGCTGATGCTATGGAACCTGATGCAACCCTGCCTCCACTGTGACACCACAGAAGCTCAGGGAGCCCTGGAGACTGTGGTGATGCTATGGAACCTGATGCAACCCTGCCTCCACTGTGACACCACAGAACCTCTGGGAGCCCTGGAGACCGTGCTGATGCTATGGAACCTGATGCAACCCTGCCTCCACTGTGACACCACAGAAGCTCGGGGAGCTCTGCAGACCGTGGGGATGCTGGCGAAGCTGACGGAACCCTGGGCACCACAGTGACGCTATGGAACCTGGTGGAACCGAGGGGGCCACAGTGACACTGTGGGGCCTTTTGGAAGCAACAGGACCCTGGTGGAAGCCACGGGATGATTTAATCCTGCACGAACCTGCTCCAGGTGGGCTCCTCTCTCCCGCTTCCACAGGTGCTGCTAGGATCCCACTCCGGCACTGGCTTGGCACGGGCTGACGGCTTCCTTTGGCAATGGCTCTGCTCCAGGATGGCATGCTGCAGAGAATGCAGGTAGGATTTTGTGCTCACTCCTGGCCATGCAGCTGGACAATAAAGCCTGATCCAGCCCCCCCTCAGCATATGTCCGGCTCTGGCATTGGGGCGGGGCAACTTTGGGAGCAGCCCCAGCCCTGCTCCTGCTCCCGGCTGGGGCACCCAGCTGCTGGGACACAGGTTGTGTCCTGATGCCACCGTCTACTCCTTTGAGAAGGGGAGGACAGAGTGCATCAGGGAGTTTGGTGTGGCTTACATGCGGCAAGGAGAAGGTGCAGCCCCAAACTGGCTTTCACTTCTAGAACCTTTTGCTATTGCGGGAGCAGCTGCTGGAGCTTTTCAACCGAGCTGCAAGAGTGAAAAGTGTGATGGCATGTCTATCTGAGAAGGAAGGTTCGGTGCCGCAGCCTGTTGTGCACAATTTATATGCTGATAAGAGAAGGGGGTGCTTTTGCAACGTTTTCCTTCCTGACACTTCTGTCTCTGTGAGCTTTAGCTGCTTGGACTCAGGGATACCGAAGGTATGTGAAAGTGACTGGGATGCGAGAATCATGTTGCACAGGGAACAGGGAAGGTCAGCAAATGTTTCCTGTCCTGGCACATCTCTCAGTCTGAACTGCAGCTGCAGATGCTTCACTTCCGCCAAGGACTCTGCCACCTTGAGAGAAGGATGCGCTCTATGGAGTTGAGAAAGAAAGTGCGTCTCACTAGCTTCTTTCCTCTACTTCATAGACAGCAAAGGGGCTATGAAAGGCAGCACTGGCTTTTTGTTCTAGGACTTCTTCTTTACAAGCAGCTGCTGGATGTTTGGAAGGGGGTTTGGATATGCAAAAATGAGAGGCTAAGATGGTAAGAGGGTAAGATGGAAGTCATCTGGCAAAAGCAGAGCTCACAAAAGGGCCAGCTGAGAAAGCTCTTGCTGCCTACAACTTCAACTGCACCCCTCAAAGCAGCAGCACACACGCTGCTCTCGGCGACTTTCCTTCTCAGCTCTACGCACCATCCTAAGCCTTGCCTCTCCCACACTCAGGATCCAAAGACAACGGCACCAGGGACTGCTCACACACTAAAGGCACCAGGACAAAAGGCTCACCAGCTTGGCCTTTGCATTCCCGCTGACAGCTCCACAGCTTGAACCCAGAGAACTGCCTGCTGCCAACAGCCTTTCCAATCACTCTGAGCACCTCATGACAAGGAGTGTGGGGAATGAATCTCCAGCAGCCTCCTGCCCCAGGCTGTCCCCCGGGAGCAGCCCTGCTCCAGGCCGTGACTGCCACCTGCACAGCCCAAAGGACCCAGAGCCGGTGTTACACACCACGGCTGTGCCTGGCACAGAGACACCAGTGGCCACACAAGTGGCCATGGCACTGTCCACACACAGTCCCTGCTGCTGCTCCCCCAGCCGCTGGCACCAACTCCCAGCCACCCACTCCTAAAGCCACGGGGCCCACTGGGACACTGCGGGGGCTCGTGGAAGCCAGCGGCCATTGTGACACAGCGGGGCTGCACAGAGCCCACGGTGCTTTGTGACCCGTGGCTCCCAGGAGAGCCTTTGTGATGCTGGGGAACTACAAGGAAGCCTGGCTCCTCTGTGACACCACCACAGAAGCTCAGGGGAGCCCTGGAGACCGTGCTGATGCTATTGAACCTGATGCAACCCTGCCTCCTCTGTGACACCACAGAACCTCTGGGAGCCCTGGAGACCGTGCTGATGCTATGGAACCTGATGCAACCCCTGCCTCCACTGTGACACCACAGAAGCTCAGGGAGCCCTGGAGACTGTGGTGATGCTATGGAACCTGATGCAACCCTGCCTCCACTGTGACACCACAGAACCTCTGGGAGCCCTGGAGACCGTGCTGATGCTATGGAACCTGATGCAACCCTGCCTCCACTGTGACACCACAGAAGCTCGGGGAGCTCTGCAGACCGTGGGGATGCTGGCGAAGCTGACGGAACCCTGGGCACCACAGTGACGCTATGGAACCTGGTGGAACCGAGGGGCCACAGTGACACTGTGGGGCCTTTTGGAAGCAACAGGACCCTGGTGGGAAGCCACGGGATGATTAATCCTGCACGAACCTGCTCCAGGTGGGCTCCTCTCTCCCGGCTTCCACAGGTGCTGCTAGGAATCCCACTCCGGCACTGGCTTGGCACGGGCTCACGGCTTCCTTTGGCAATGGCTCTGCTCCAGGATGGCATGCTGCAGAGAATGCAGGTAGATTTTGTGCTCACTCCTGGCATGCAGCTGGACAATAAAGCCTGATCCAGCCCCCCCTCAGCATATGTCCGGCTCTGGCATTGGGGCGGGGCAACTTTGGGAGCAGCCCCAGCCCTGCTCCTGCTCCCGGCTGGGCACCCAGCTGCTGGGACACAGGTGGTGTCCTGATGCCACCGTCTACTCCTTTGAGAAGGGGAGGACAGAGTGCATCAGGGAGTTTGGTGTGGCTTACATGCGGCAAGGAGAAGGTGCAGCCCCAAACTGGCTTTCACTTCTAGAACCTTTTGCTATTGCGGGAGCAGCTGCTGGAGCTTTTCACCGAGCTGCAAGAGTGAAAAGTGTGATGGCATGTCTATCTGAGAAGGAAGGTTCGGTGCCGCAGCCTGTTGTGCACAATTTATATGCTGATAAGAGAAGGGGGTGCTTTTGCAACGTTTTCCTTCCTGACACTTCTGTCTCTGTGAGCTTTAGCTGCTTGGGACTCAGGGGTACCGAAGGTATGTGAAAGTGACTGGGATGCGAGAATCATGTTGCACAGGGAACAGGGAAGGTCAGCAAATGTTTCCTGTCCTGGCACATCTCTCAGTCTGAACTGCAGCTGCAGATGCTTCACTTCCGCCAAGGACTCTGCCACCTTGAGAGAAGGATGCGCTCTATGGAGTTGAGAAAGAAAGTGCGTCTCACTAGCTTCTTTCCTCTACTTCATAGACAGCAAAGGGGCTATGAAAGGCAGCACTGGCTTTTTGTTCTAGGACTTCTTCTTTACAAGCAGCTGCTGGATGTTTGGAAGGGGGTTTGGGATATGCAAAAATGAGAGGCTAAGATGGTAAGAGGGTAAGATGGAAGTCATCTGGCAAAAGCAGAGCTCACAAAAGGGCCAGCTGAGAAAGCTCTTGCTGCCTACAACTTCAACTGCACCCCTCAAAGCAGCAGCACACACGCTGCTCTCGGCACTTTCCTTCTCAGCTCTACGCACCATCCTAAGCCTTGCCTCTCCCACACTCAGGATCCAAAGACAACGGCACCAGGGACTGCTCACACACTAAAGGCACCAGGACAAAAGGCTCACCAGCTTGGCTTTGCATTCCCGCTGACAGCTCCACAGCTTGAACCCAGAGAACTGCCTGCTGCCAACAGCCTTTCCAATCACTCTGAGCACCTCATGACAAGGAGTGTGGGGAATGAATCTCCAGCAGCCTCCTGCCCCAGGCTGTCCCCCGGGAGCAGCCCTGCTCCAGGCCGTGACTGCCACCTGCACAGCCAAAGGACCCAGAGCCGGTGTTACACACCACGGCTGTGCCTGGCACAGAGACACCAGTGGCCACACAAGTGGCCATGGCACTGTCCACACACAGTCCCTGCTGCTGCTCCCCCAGCCGCTGGCACCAACTCCCAGCCACCCACTCCTAAAGCCACGGGGCCCACTGGGACACTGCGGGGGCTCGTGGAAGCCAGCGGCCATTGTGACACAGCGGGGCTGCACAGAGCCCACGGTGCTTTGTGACCCGTGGCTCCCAGGAGAGCCTTTGTGATGCTGGGGAACTACAAGGAAGCCTGGCTCCTCTGTGACACCACCACAGAAGCTCAGGGGAGCCCTGGAGACCGTGCTGATGCTATGGAACCTGATGCAACCCTGCCTCCTCTGTGACACCACAGAACCTCTGGGAGCCCTGGAGACCGTGCTGATGCTATGGAACCTGATGCAACCCTGCCTCCACTGTGACACCACAGAAGCTCAGGGAGCCCTGGAGACTGTGGTGATGCTATGGAACCTGATGCAACCCTGCCTCCACTGTGACACCACAGAACCTCTGGGAGCCCTGGAGACCGTGCTGATGCTATGGAACCTGATGCAACCCTGCCTCCACTGTGACACCACAGAAGCTCGGGGAGCTCTGCAGACCGTGGGGATGCTGGCGAAGCTGACGGAACCCTGGGCACCACAGTGACGCTATGGAACCTGGTGGAACCGAGGGGCCACAGTGACACTGTGGGGCCTTTTGGAAGCAACAGGACCCTGGTGGGAAGCCACGGGATGATTAATCCTGCACGAACCTGCTCCAGGTGGGCTCCTCTCTCCCGGTCTTCCACAGGTGCTGCTAGGATCCCACTCCGGCACTGGCTTGGCACGGGCTGACGGCTTCCTTTGGCAATGGCTCTGCTCCAGGATGGCATGCTGCAGAGAATGCAGGTAGATTTTGTGCTCACTCCTGGCATGCAGCTGGACAATAAAGCCTGATCCAGCCCCCCCTCAGCATATGTCCGGCTCTGGCATTGGGGCGGGGCAACTTTGGGAGCAGCCCCAGCCCTGCTCCTGCTCCCGGCTGGGCACCCAGCTGCTGGGACACAGGTGTGTCCTGATGCCACCGTCTACTCCTTTGAGAAGGGGAGGACAGAGTGCATCAGGGAGTTTGGTGTGGCTTACATGCGGCAAGGAGAAGGTGCAGCCCCAAACTGGCTTTCACTTCTAGAACCTTTTGCTATTGCGGGAGCAGCTGCTGGAGCTTTTCAACCGAGCTGCAAGAGTGAAAAGTGTGATGGCATGTCTATCTGAGAAGGAAGGTTCGGTGCCGCAGCCTGTTGTGCACAATTTATATGCTGATAAGAGAAGGGGGTGCTTTTGGAACGTTTTCCTTCCTGACACTTCTGTCTCTGTGAGCTTTAGCTGCTTGGACTCAGGGATACCGAAGGTATGTGAAAGTGACTGGGATGCGAGAATCATGTTGCACAGGGAACAGGGAAGGTCAGCAAATGTTTCCTGTCCTGGCACATCTCTCAGTCTGAACTGCAGCTGCAGATGCTTCACTTCCGCCAAGGACTCTGCCACCTTGAGAGAAGGATGCGCTCTATGGAGTTGAGAAAGAAAGTGCGTCTCACTAGCTTCTTTCCTCTACTTCATAGACAGCAAAGGGGCTATGAAAGGCAGCACTGGCTTTTTGTTCTAGGACTTCTTCTTTACAAGCAGCTGCTGGATGTTTGGAAGGGGGTTTGGGATATGCAAAAATGAGAGGCTAAGATGGTAAGAGGGTAAGATGGAAGTCATCTGGCAAAAGCAGAGCTCACAAAAGGGCCAGCTGAGAAAGCTCTTGCTGCCTACAACTTCAACTGCACCCCTCAAAGCAGCAGCACACACGCTGCTCTCGGCACTTTCCTTCTCAGCTCTACGCACCATCCTAAGCCTTGCCTCTCCCACACTCAGGATCCAAAGACAACGGCACCAGGGACTGCTCACACACTAAAGGCACCAGGACAAAAGGCTCACCAGCTTGGCCTTTGCATTCCCGCTGACAGCTCCACAGCTTGAACCCAGAGAACTGCCTGCTGCCAACAGCCTTTCCAATCACTCTGAGCACCTCATGACAAGGAGTGTGGGGAATGAATCTCCAGCAGCCTCCTGCCCCAGGCTGTCCCCCGGGAGCAGCCCTGCTCCAGGCTGTGACTGCCACCTGCACAGCCAAAGGACCCAGAGCCGGTGTTACACACCACGGCTGTGCCTGGCACAGAGACACCAGTGGCCACACAAGTGGCCATGGCACTGTCCACACACAGTCCCTGCTGCTGCTCCCCCAGCCGCTGGCACCAACTCCCAGCCACCCACTCCTAAAGCCACGGGGCCCACTGGGACACTGCGGGGGCTCGTGGAAGCCAGCGGCCATTGTGACACAGCGGGGCTGCACAGAGCCCACGGTGCTTTGTGACCCGTGGCTCCCAGGAGAGCCTTTGTGATGCTGGGGAACTACAAGGAAGCCTGGCTCCTCTGTGACACCACCACAGAAGCTCAGGGGAGCCCTGGAGACCGTGCTGATGCTATTGAACCTGATGCAACCCTGCCTCCTCTGTGACACCACAGAACCTCTGGGAGCCCTGGAGACCGTGCTGATGCTATGGAACCTGATGCAACCCTGCCTCCACTGTGACACCACAGAAGCTCAGGGAGCCCTGGAGACTGTGGTGATGCTATGGAACCTGATGCAACCCTGCCTCCACTGTGACACCACAGAACCTCTGGGAGCCCTGGAGACCGTGCTGATGCTATGGAACCTGATGCAACCCTGCCTCCACTGTGACACCACAGAAGCTCGGGGAGCTCTGCAGACCGTGGGGATGCTGGCGAAGCTGACGGAACCCTGGGCACCACAGTGACGCTATGGAACCTGGTGGAACCGAGGGGCCACAGTGACACTGTGGGGCCTTTTGGAAGCAACAGGACCCTGGTGGGAAGCCACGGGATGATTAATCCTGCACGAACCTGCTCCAGGTGGGCTCCTCTCTCCCGGCTTCCACAGGTGCTGCTAGGATCCCACTCCGGCACTGGCTTGGCACGGGCTCACGGCTTCCTTTGGCAATGGCTCTGCTCCAGGATGGCATGCTGCAGAGAATGCAGGTAGATTTTGTGCTCACTCCTGGCATGCAGCTGGACAATAAAGCCTGATCCAGCCCCCCCTCAGCATATGTCCGGCTCTGGCATTGGGGCGGGGCAACTTTGGGAGCAGCCCCAGCCCTGCTCCTGCTCCCGGCTGGGCACCCAGCTGCTGGGACACAGGTGTGTCCTGATGCCACCGTCTACTCCTTTGAGAAGGGGAGGACAGAGTGCATCAGGGAGTTTGGTGTGGCTTACATGCGGCAAGGAGAAGGTGCAGCCCCAAACTGGCTTTCACTTCTAGAACCTTTTGCTATTGCGGGAGCAGCTGCTGGAGCTTTTCAACCGAGCTGCAAGAGTGAAAAGTGTGATGGCATGTCTATCTGAGAAGGAAGGTTCGGTGCCGCAGCCTGTTGTGCACAATTTATATGCTGATAAGAGAAGGGGGTGCTTTTGCAACGTTTTCCTTCCTGACACTTCTGTCTCTGTGAGCTTTAGCTGCTTGGACTCAGGGGTACCGAAGGTATGTGAAAGTGACTGGGATGCGAGAATCATGTTGCACAGGGAACAGGGAAGGTCAGCAAATGTTTCCTGTCCTGGCACATCTCTCAGTCTGAACTGCAGCTGCAGATGCTTCACTTCCGCCAAGGACTCTGCCACCTTGAGAGAAGGATGCGCTCTATGGAGTTGAGAAAGAAAGTGCGTCTCACTAGCTTCTTTCCTCTACTTCATAGACAGCAAAGGGGCTATGAAAGGCAGCACTGGCTTTTTGTTCTAGGACTTCTTCTTTACAAGCAGCTGCTGGATGTTTGGAAGGGGGTTTGGGATATGCAAAAATGAGAGGCTAAGATGGTAAGAGGGTAAGATGGAAGTCATCTGGCAAAAGCAGAGCTCACAAAAGGGCCAGCTGAGAAAGCTCTTGCTGCCTACAACTTCAACTGCACCCCTCAAAGCAGCAGCACACACGCTGCTCTCGGCACTTTCCTTCTCAGCTCTACGCACCATCCTAAGCCTTGCCTCTCCCACACTCAGGATCCAAAGACAACGGCACCAGGGACTGCTCACACACTAAAGGCACCAGGACAAAAGGCTCACCAGCTTGGCCTTTGCATTCCCGCTGACAGCTCCACAGCTTGAACCCAGAGAACTGCCTGCTGCCAACAGCCTTTCCAATCACTCTGAGCACCTCATGACAAGGAGTGTGGGGAATGAATCTCCAGCAGCCTCCTGCCCCAGGCTGTCCCCCGGGAGCAGCCCTGCTCCAGGCCGTGACTGCCACCTGCACAGCCAAAGGACCCAGAGCCGGTGTTACACACCACGGCTGTGCCTGGCACAGAGACACCAGTGGCCACACAAGTGGCCATGGCACTGTCCACACACAGTCCCTGCTGCTGCTCCCCCAGCCGCTGGCACCAACTCCCAGCCACCCACTCCTAAAGCCACGGGGCCCACTGGGACACTGCGGGGGCTCGTGGAAGCCAGCGGCCATTGTGACACAGCGGGGCTGCACAGAGCCCACGGTGCTTTGTGACCCGTGGCTCCCAGGAGAGCCTTTGTGATGCTGGGGAACTACAAGGAAGCCTGGCTCCTCTGTGACACCACCACAGAAGCTCAGGGGAGCCCTGGAGACCGTGCTGATGCTATGGAACCTGATGCAACCCTGCCTCCTCTGTGACACCACAGAACCTCTGGGAGCCCTGGAGACCGTGCTGATGCTATGGAACCTGATGCAACCCTGCCTCCACTGTGACACCACAGAAGCTCAGGGAGCCCTGGAGACTGTGGTGATGCTATGGAACCTGATGCAACCCTGCCTCCACTGTGACACCACAGAACCTCTGGGAGCCCTGGAGACCGTGCTGATGCTATGGAACCTGATGCAACCCTGCCTCCACTGTGACACCACAGAAGCTCGGGGAGCTCTGCAGACCGTGGGGATGCTGGCGAAGCTGACGGAACCCTGGGCACCACAGTGACGCTATGGAACCTGGTGGAACCGAGGGGCCACAGTGACACTGTGGGGCCTTTTGGAAGCAACAGGACCCTGGTGGGAAGCCACGGGATGATTAATCCTGCACGAACCTGCTCCAGGTGGGCTCCTCTCTCCCGGCTTCCACAGGTGCTGCTAGGATCCCACTCCGGCACTGGCTTGGCACGGGCTGACGGCTTCCTTTGGCAATGGCTCTGCTCCAGGATGGCATGCTGCAGAGAATGCAGGTAGATTTTGTGCTCACTCCTGGCATGCAGCTGGACAATAAAGCCTGATCCAGCCCCCCCTCAGCATATGTCCGGCTCTGGCATTGGGGCGGGGCAACTTTGGGAGCAGCCCCAGCCCTGCTCCTGCTCCCGGCTGGGCACCCAGCTGCTGGGACACAGGTGTGTCCTGATGCCACCGTCTACTCCTTTGAGAAGGGGAGGACAGAGTGCATCAGGGAGTTTGGTGTGGCTTACATGCGGCAAGGAGAAGGTGCAGCCCCAAACTGGCTTTCACTTCTAGAACCTTTTGCTATTGCGGGAGCAGCTGCTGGAGCTTTTCAACCGAGCTGCAAGAGTGAAAAGTGTGATGGCATGTCTATCTGAGAAGGAAGGTTCGGTGCCGCAGCCTGTTGTGCACAATTTATATGCTGATAAGAGAAGGGGGTGCTTTTGGAACGTTTTCCTTCCTGACACTTCTGTCTCTGTGAGCTTTAGCTGCTTGGACTCAGGGATACCGAAGGTATGTGAAAGTGACTGGGATGCGAGAATCATGTTGCACAGGGAACAGGGAAGGTCAGCAAATGTTTCCTGTCCTGGCACATCTCTCAGTCTGAACTGCAGCTGCAGATGCTTCACTTCCGCCAAGGACTCTGCCACCTTGAGAGAAGGATGCGCTCTATGGAGTTGAGAAAGAAAGTGCGTCTCACTAGCTTCTTTCCTCTACTTCATAGACAGCAAAGGGGCTATGAAAGGCAGCACTGGCTTTTTGTTCTAGGACTTCTTCTTTACAAGCAGCTGCTGGATGTTTGGAAGGGGGTTTGGGATATGCAAAAATGAGAGGCTAAGATGGTAAGAGGGTAAGATGGAAGTCATCTGGCAAAAGCAGAGCTCACAAAAGGGCCAGCTGAGAAAGCTCTTGCTGCCTACAACTTCAACTGCACCCCTCAAAGCAGCAGCACACACGCTGCTCTCGGCACTTTCCTTCTCAGCTCTACGCACCATCCTAAGCCTTGCCTCTCCCACACTCAGGATCCAAAGACAACGGCACCAGGGACTGCTCACACACTAAAGGCACCAGGACAAAAGGCTCACCAGCTTGGCCTTTGCATTCCCGCTGACAGCTCCACAGCTTGAACCCAGAGAACTGCCTGCTGCCAACAGCCTTTCCAATCACTCTGAGCACCTCATGACAAGGAGTGTGGGGAATGAATCTCCAGCAGCCTCCTGCCCCAGGCTGTCCCCCGGGAGCAGCCCTGCTCCAGGCTGTGACTGCCACCTGCACAGCCAAAGGACCCAGAGCCGGTGTTACACACCACGGCTGTGCCTGGCACAGAGACACCAGTGGCCACACAAGTGGCCATGGCACTGTCCACACACAGTCCCTGCTGCTGCTCCCCCAGCCGCTGGCACCAACTCCCAGCCACCCACTCCTAAAGCCACGGGGCCCACTGGGACACTGCGGGGGCTCGTGGAAGCCAGCGGCCATTGTGACACAGCGGGGCTGCACAGAGCCCACGGTGCTTTGTGACCCGTGGCTCCCAGGAGAGCCTTTGTGATGCTGGGGAACTACAAGGAAGCCTGGCTCCTCTGTGACACCACCACAGAAGCTCAGGGGAGCCCTGGAGACCGTGCTGATGCTATTGAACCTGATGCAACCCTGCCTCCTCTGTGACACCACAGAACCTCTGGGAGCCCTGGAGACCGTGCTGATGCTATGGAACCTGATGCAACCCTGCCTCCACTGTGACACCACAGAAGCTCAGGGAGCCCTGGAGACTGTGGTGATGCTATGGAACCTGATGCAACCCTGCCTCCACTGTGACACCACAGAACCTCTGGGAGCCCTGGAGACCGTGCTGATGCTATGGAACCTGATGCAACCCTGCCTCCACTGTGACACCACAGAAGCTCGGGGAGCTCTGCAGACCGTGGGGATGCTGGCGAAGCTGACGGAACCCTGGGCACCACAGTGACGCTATGGAACCTGGTGGAACCGAGGGGCCACAGTGACACTGTGGGGCCTTTTGGAAGCAACAGGACCCTGGTGGGAAGCCACGGGATGATTAATCCTGCACGAACCTGCTCCAGGTGGGCTCCTCTCTCCCGGCTTCCACAGGTGCTGCTAGGATCCCACTCCGGCACTGGCTTGGCACGGGCTCACGGCTTCCTTTGGCAATGGCTCTGCTCCAGGATGGCATGCTGCAGAGAATGCAGGTAGATTTTGTGCTCACTCCTGGCATGCAGCTGGACAATAAAGCCTGATCCAGCCCCCCCTCAGCATATGTCCGGCTCTGGCATTGGGGCGGGGCAACTTTGGGAGCAGCCCCAGCCCTGCTCCTGCTCCCGGCTGGGCACCCAGCTGCTGGGACACAGGTGTGTCCTGATGCCACCGTCTACTCCTTTGAGAAGGGGAGGACAGAGTGCATCAGGGAGTTTGGTGTGGCTTACATGCGGCAAGGAGAAGGTGCAGCCCCAAACTGGCTTTCACTTCTAGAACCTTTTGCTATTGCGGGAGCAGCTGCTGGAGCTTTTCAACCGAGCTGCAAGAGTGAAAAGTGTGATGGCATGTCTATCTGAGAAGGAAGGTTCGGTGCCGCAGCCTGTTGTGCACAATTTATATGCTGATAAGAGAAGGGGGTGCTTTTGCAACGTTTTCCTTCCTGACACTTCTGTCTCTGTGAGCTTTAGCTGCTTGGACTCAGGGGTACCGAAGGTATGTGAAAGTGACTGGGATGCGAGAATCATGTTGCACAGGGAACAGGGAAGGTCAGCAAATGTTTCCTGTCCTGGCACATCTCTCAGTCTGAACTGCAGCTGCAGATGCTTCACTTCCGCCAAGGACTCTGCCACCTTGAGAGAAGGATGCGCTCTATGGAGTTGAGAAAGAAAGTGCGTCTCACTAGCTTCTTTCCTCTACTTCATAGACAGCAAAGGGGCTATGAAAGGCAGCACTGGCTTTTTGTTCTAGGACTTCTTCTTTACAAGCAGCTGCTGGATGTTTGGAAGGGGGTTTGGGATATGCAAAAATGAGAGGCTAAGATGGTAAGAGGGTAAGATGGAAGTCATCTGGCAAAAGCAGAGCTCACAAAAGGGCCAGCTGAGAAAGCTCTTGCTGCCTACAACTTCAACTGCACCCCTCAAAGCAGCAGCACACACGCTGCTCTCGGCACTTTCCTTCTCAGCTCTACGCACCATCCTAAGCCTTGCCTCTCCCACACTCAGGATCCAAAGACAACGGCACCAGGGACTGCTCACACACTAAAGGCACCAGGACAAAAGGCTCACCAGCTTGGCCTTTGCATTCCCGCTGACAGCTCCACAGCTTGAACCCAGAGAACTGCCTGCTGCCAACAGCCTTTCCAATCACTCTGAGCACCTCATGACAAGGAGTGTGGGGAATGAATCTCCAGCAGCCTCCTGCCCCAGGCTGTCCCCCGGGAGCAGCCCTGCTCCAGGCCGTGACTGCCACCTGCACAGCCAAAGGACCCAGAGCCGGTGTTACACACCACGGCTGTGCCTGGCACAGAGACACCAGTGGCCACACAAGTGGCCATGGCACTGTCCACACACAGTCCCTGCTGCTGCTCCCCCAGCCGCTGGCACCAACTCCCAGCCACCCACTCCTAAAGCCACGGGGCCCACTGGGACACTGCGGGGGCTCGTGGAAGCCAGCGGCCATTGTGACACAGCGGGGCTGCACAGAGCCCACGGTGCTTTGTGACCCGTGGCTCCCAGGAGAGCCTTTGTGATGCTGGGGAACTACAAGGAAGCCTGGCTCCTCTGTGACACCACCACAGAAGCTCAGGGGAGCCCTGGAGACCGTGCTGATGCTATGGAACCTGATGCAACCCTGCCTCCTCTGTGACACCACAGAACCTCTGGGAGCCCTGGAGACCGTGCTGATGCTATGGAACCTGATGCAACCCTGCCTCCACTGTGACACCACAGAAGCTCAGGGAGCCCTGGAGACTGTGGTGATGCTATGGAACCTGATGCAACCCTGCCTCCACTGTGACACCACAGAACCTCTGGGAGCCCTGGAGACCGTGCTGATGCTATGGAACCTGATGCAACCCTGCCTCCACTGTGACACCACAGAAGCTCGGGGAGCTCTGCAGACCGTGGGGATGCTGGCGAAGCTGACGGAACCCTGGGCACCACAGTGACGCTATGGAACCTGGTGGAACCGAGGGGCCACAGTGACACTGTGGGGCCTTTTGGAAGCAACAGGACCCTGGTGGGAAGCCACGGGATGATTAATCCTGCACGAACCTGCTCCAGGTGGGCTCCTCTCTCCCGGCTTCCACAGGTGCTGCTAGGATCCCACTCCGGCACTGGCTTGGCACGGGCTGACGGCTTCCTTTGGCAATGGCTCTGCTCCAGGATGGCATGCTGCAGAGAATGCAGGTAGATTTTGTGCTCACTCCTGGCATGCAGCTGGACAATAAAGCCTGATCCAGCCCCCCCTCAGCATATGTCCGGCTCTGGCATTGGGGCGGGGCAACTTTGGGAGCAGCCCCAGCCCTGCTCCTGCTCCCGGCTGGGCACCCAGCTGCTGGGACACAGGTGTGTCCTGATGCCACCGTCTACTCCTTTGAGAAGGGGAGGACAGAGTGCATCAGGGAGTTTGGTGTGGCTTACATGCGGCAAGGAGAAGGTGCAGCCCCAAACTGGCTTTCACTTCTAGAACCTTTTGCTATTGCGGGAGCAGCTGCTGGAGCTTTTCAACCGAGCTGCAAGAGTGAAAAGTGTGATGGCATGTCTATCTGAGAAGGAAGGTTCGGTGCCGCAGCCTGTTGTGCACAATTTATATGCTGATAAGAGAAGGGGGTGCTTTTGGAACGTTTTCCTTCCTGACACTTCTGTCTCTGTGAGCTTTAGCTGCTTGGACTCAGGGATACCGAAGGTATGTGAAAGTGACTGGGATGCGAGAATCATGTTGCACAGGGAACAGGGAAGGTCAGCAAATGTTTCCTGTCCTGGCACATCTCTCAGTCTGAACTGCAGCTGCAGATGCTTCACTTCCGCCAAGGACTCTGCCACCTTGAGAGAAGGATGCGCTCTATGGAGTTGAGAAAGAAAGTGCGTCTCACTAGCTTCTTTCCTCTACTTCATAGACAGCAAAGGGGCTATGAAAGGCAGCACTGGCTTTTTGTTCTAGGACTTCTTCTTTACAAGCAGCTGCTGGATGTTTGGAAGGGGGTTTGGGATATGCAAAAATGAGAGGCTAAGATGGTAAGAGGGTAAGATGGAAGTCATCTGGCAAAAGCAGAGCTCACAAAAGGGCCAGCTGAGAAAGCTCTTGCTGCCTACAACTTCAACTGCACCCCTCAAAGCAGCAGCACACACGCTGCTCTCGGCACTTTCCTTCTCAGCTCTACGCACCATCCTAAGCCTTGCCTCTCCCACACTCAGGATCCAAAGACAACGGCACCAGGGACTGCTCACACACTAAAGGCACCAGGACAAAAGGCTCACCAGCTTGGCCTTTGCATTCCCGCTGACAGCTCCACAGCTTGAACCCAGAGAACTGCCTGCTGCCAACAGCCTTTCCAATCACTCTGAGCACCTCATGACAAGGAGTGTGGGGAATGAATCTCCAGCAGCCTCCTGCCCCAGGCTGTCCCCCGGGAGCAGCCCTGCTCCAGGCTGTGACTGCCACCTGCACAGCCAAAGGACCCAGAGCCGGTGTTACACACCACGGCTGTGCCTGGCACAGAGACACCAGTGGCCACACAAGTGGCCATGGCACTGTCCACACACAGTCCCTGCTGCTGCTCCCCCAGCCGCTGGCACCAACTCCCAGCCACCCACTCCTAAAGCCACGGGGCCCACTGGGACACTGCGGGGGCTCGTGGAAGCCAGCGGCCATTGTGACACAGCGGGGCTGCACAGAGCCCACGGTGCTTTGTGACCCGTGGCTCCCAGGAGAGCCTTTGTGATGCTGGGGAACTACAAGGAAGCCTGGCTCCTCTGTGACACCACCACAGAAGCTCAGGGGAGCCCTGGAGACCGTGCTGATGCTATTGAACCTGATGCAACCCTGCCTCCTCTGTGACACCACAGAACCTCTGGGAGCCCTGGAGACCGTGCTGATGCTATGGAACCTGATGCAACCCTGCCTCCACTGTGACACCACAGAAGCTCAGGGAGCCCTGGAGACTGTGGTGATGCTATGGAACCTGATGCAACCCTGCCTCCACTGTGACACCACAGAACCTCTGGGAGCCCTGGAGACCGTGCTGATGCTATGGAACCTGATGCAACCCTGCCTCCACTGTGACACCACAGAAGCTCGGGGAGCTCTGCAGACCGTGGGGATGCTGGCGAAGCTGACGGAACCCTGGGCACCACAGTGACGCTATGGAACCTGGTGGAACCGAGGGGCCACAGTGACACTGTGGGGCCTTTTGGAAGCAACAGGACCCTGGTGGGAAGCCACGGGATGATTAATCCTGCACGAACCTGCTCCAGGTGGGCTCCTCTCTCCCGGCTTCCACAGGTGCTGCTAGGATCCCACTCCGGCACTGGCTTGGCACGGGCTCACGGCTTCCTTTGGCAATGGCTCTGCTCCAGGATGGCATGCTGCAGAGAATGCAGGTAGATTTTGTGCTCACTCCTGGCATGCAGCTGGACAATAAAGCCTGATCCAGCCCCCCCTCAGCATATGTCCGGCTCTGGCATTGGGGCGGGGCAACTTTGGGAGCAGCCCCAGCCCTGCTCCTGCTCCCGGCTGGGCACCCAGCTGCTGGGACACAGGTGTGTCCTGATGCCACCGTCTACTCCTTTGAGAAGGGGAGGACAGAGTGCATCAGGGAGTTTGGTGTGGCTTACATGCGGCAAGGAGAAGGTGCAGCCCCAAACTGGCTTTCACTTCTAGAACCTTTTGCTATTGCGGGAGCAGCTGCTGGAGCTTTTCAACCGAGCTGCAAGAGTGAAAAGTGTGATGGCATGTCTATCTGAGAAGGAAGGTTCGGTGCCGCAGCCTGTTGTGCACAATTTATATGCTGATAAGAGAAGGGGGTGCTTTTGCAACGTTTTCCTTCCTGACACTTCTGTCTCTGTGAGCTTTAGCTGCTTGGACTCAGGGGTACCGAAGGTATGTGAAAGTGACTGGGATGCGAGAATCATGTTGCACAGGGAACAGGGAAGGTCAGCAAATGTTTCCTGTCCTGGCACATCTCTCAGTCTGAACTGCAGCTGCAGATGCTTCACTTCCGCCAAGGACTCTGCCACCTTGAGAGAAGGATGCGCTCTATGGAGTTGAGAAAGAAAGTGCGTCTCACTAGCTTCTTTCCTCTACTTCATAGACAGCAAAGGGGCTATGAAAGGCAGCACTGGCTTTTTGTTCTAGGACTTCTTCTTTACAAGCAGCTGCTGGATGTTTGGAAGGGGGTTTGGGATATGCAAAAATGAGAGGCTAAGATGGTAAGAGGGTAAGATGGAAGTCATCTGGCAAAAGCAGAGCTCACAAAAGGGCCAGCTGAGAAAGCTCTTGCTGCCTACAACTTCAACTGCACCCCTCAAAGCAGCAGCACACACGCTGCTCTCGGCACTTTCCTTCTCAGCTCTACGCACCATCCTAAGCCTTGCCTCTCCCACACTCAGGATCCAAAGACAACGGCACCAGGGACTGCTCACACACTAAAGGCACCAGGACAAAAGGCTCACCAGCTTGGCCTTTGCATTCCCGCTGACAGCTCCACAGCTTGAACCCAGAGAACTGCCTGCTGCCAACAGCCTTTCCAATCACTCTGAGCACCTCATGACAAGGAGTGTGGGGAATGAATCTCCAGCAGCCTCCTGCCCCAGGCTGTCCCCCGGGAGCAGCCCTGCTCCAGGCCGTGACTGCCACCTGCACAGCCAAAGGACCCAGAGCCGGTGTTACACACCACGGCTGTGCCTGGCACAGAGACACCAGTGGCCACACAAGTGGCCATGGCACTGTCCACACACAGTCCCTGCTGCTGCTCCCCCAGCCGCTGGCACCAACTCCCAGCCACCCACTCCTAAAGCCACGGGGCCCACTGGGACACTGCGGGGGCTCGTGGAAGCCAGCGGCCATTGTGACACAGCGGGGCTGCACAGAGCCCACGGTGCTTTGTGACCCGTGGCTCCCAGGAGAGCCTTTGTGATGCTGGGGAACTACAAGGAAGCCTGGCTCCTCTGTGACACCACCACAGAAGCTCAGGGGAGCCCTGGAGACCGTGCTGATGCTATGGAACCTGATGCAACCCTGCCTCCTCTGTGACACCACAGAACCTCTGGGAGCCCTGGAGACCGTGCTGATGCTATGGAACCTGATGCAACCCTGCCTCCACTGTGACACCACAGAAGCTCAGGGAGCCCTGGAGACTGTGGTGATGCTATGGAACCTGATGCAACCCTGCCTCCACTGTGACACCACAGAACCTCTGGGAGCCCTGGAGACCGTGCTGATGCTATGGAACCTGATGCAACCCTGCCTCCACTGTGACACCACAGAAGCTCGGGGAGCTCTGCAGACCGTGGGGATGCTGGCGAAGCTGACGGAACCCTGGGCACCACAGTGACGCTATGGAACCTGGTGGAACCGAGGGGCCACAGTGACACTGTGGGGCCTTTTGGAAGCAACAGGACCCTGGTGGGAAGCCACGGGATGATTAATCCTGCACGAACCTGCTCCAGGTGGGCTCCTCTCTCCCGGCTTCCACAGGTGCTGCTAGGATCCCACTCCGGCACTGGCTTGGCACGGGCTGACGGCTTCCTTTGGCAATGGCTCTGCTCCAGGATGGCATGCTGCAGAGAATGCAGGTAGATTTTGTGCTCACTCCTGGCATGCAGCTGGACAATAAAGCCTGATCCAGCCCCCCCTCAGCATATGTCCGGCTCTGGCATTGGGGCGGGGCAACTTTGGGAGCAGCCCCAGCCCTGCTCCTGCTCCCGGCTGGGCACCCAGCTGCTGGGACACAGGTGTGTCCTGATGCCACCGTCTACTCCTTTGAGAAGGGGAGGACAGAGTGCATCAGGGAGTTTGGTGTGGCTTACATGCGGCAAGGAGAAGGTGCAGCCCCAAACTGGCTTTCACTTCTAGAACCTTTTGCTATTGCGGGAGCAGCTGCTGGAGCTTTTCAACCGAGCTGCAAGAGTGAAAAGTGTGATGGCATGTCTATCTGAGAAGGAAGGTTCGGTGCCGCAGCCTGTTGTGCACAATTTATATGCTGATAAGAGAAGGGGGTGCTTTTGGAACGTTTTCCTTCCTGACACTTCTGTCTCTGTGAGCTTTAGCTGCTTGGACTCAGGGATACCGAAGGTATGTGAAAGTGACTGGGATGCGAGAATCATGTTGCACAGGGAACAGGGAAGGTCAGCAAATGTTTCCTGTCCTGGCACATCTCTCAGTCTGAACTGCAGCTGCAGATGCTTCACTTCCGCCAAGGACTCTGCCACCTTGAGAGAAGGATGCGCTCTATGGAGTTGAGAAAGAAAGTGCGTCTCACTAGCTTCTTTCCTCTACTTCATAGACAGCAAAGGGGCTATGAAAGGCAGCACTGGCTTTTTGTTCTAGGACTTCTTCTTTACAAGCAGCTGCTGGATGTTTGGAAGGGGGTTTGGGATATGCAAAAATGAGAGGCTAAGATGGTAAGAGGGTAAGATGGAAGTCATCTGGCAAAAGCAGAGCTCACAAAAGGGCCAGCTGAGAAAGCTCTTGCTGCCTACAACTTCAACTGCACCCCTCAAAGCAGCAGCACACACGCTGCTCTCGGCACTTTCCTTCTCAGCTCTACGCACCATCCTAAGCCTTGCCTCTCCCACACTCAGGATCCAAAGACAACGGCACCAGGGACTGCTCACACACTAAAGGCACCAGGACAAAAGGCTCACCAGCTTGGCCTTTGCATTCCCGCTGACAGCTCCACAGCTTGAACCCAGAGAACTGCCTGCTGCCAACAGCCTTTCCAATCACTCTGAGCACCTCATGACAAGGAGTGTGGGGAATGAATCTCCAGCAGCCTCCTGCCCCAGGCTGTCCCCCGGGAGCAGCCCTGCTCCAGGCTGTGACTGCCACCTGCACAGCCAAAGGACCCAGAGCCGGTGTTACACACCACGGCTGTGCCTGGCACAGAGACACCAGTGGCCACACAAGTGGCCATGGCACTGTCCACACACAGTCCCTGCTGCTGCTCCCCCAGCCGCTGGCACCAACTCCCAGCCACCCACTCCTAAAGCCACGGGGCCCACTGGGACACTGCGGGGGCTCGTGGAAGCCAGCGGCCATTGTGACACAGCGGGGCTGCACAGAGCCCACGGTGCTTTGTGACCCGTGGCTCCCAGGAGAGCCTTTGTGATGCTGGGGAACTACAAGGAAGCCTGGCTCCTCTGTGACACCACCACAGAAGCTCAGGGGAGCCCTGGAGACCGTGCTGATGCTATTGAACCTGATGCAACCCTGCCTCCTCTGTGACACCACAGAACCTCTGGGAGCCCTGGAGACCGTGCTGATGCTATGGAACCTGATGCAACCCTGCCTCCACTGTGACACCACAGAAGCTCAGGGAGCCCTGGAGACTGTGGTGATGCTATGGAACCTGATGCAACCCTGCCTCCACTGTGACACCACAGAACCTCTGGGAGCCCTGGAGACCGTGCTGATGCTATGGAACCTGATGCAACCCTGCCTCCACTGTGACACCACAGAAGCTCGGGGAGCTCTGCAGACCGTGGGGATGCTGGCGAAGCTGACGGAACCCTGGGCACCACAGTGACGCTATGGAACCTGGTGGAACCGAGGGGCCACAGTGACACTGTGGGGCCTTTTGGAAGCAACAGGACCCTGGTGGGAAGCCACGGGATGATTAATCCTGCACGAACCTGCTCCAGGTGGGCTCCTCTCTCCCGGCTTCCACAGGTGCTGCTAGGATCCCACTCCGGCACTGGCTTGGCACGGGCTCACGGCTTCCTTTGGCAATGGCTCTGCTCCAGGATGGCATGCTGCAGAGAATGCAGGTAGATTTTGTGCTCACTCCTGGCATGCAGCTGGACAATAAAGCCTGATCCAGCCCCCCCTCAGCATATGTCCGGCTCTGGCATTGGGGCGGGGCAACTTTGGGAGCAGCCCCAGCCCTGCTCCTGCTCCCGGCTGGGCACCCAGCTGCTGGGACACAGGTGTGTCCTGATGCCACCGTCTACTCCTTTGAGAAGGGGAGGACAGAGTGCATCAGGGAGTTTGGTGTGGCTTACATGCGGCAAGGAGAAGGTGCAGCCCCAAACTGGCTTTCACTTCTAGAACCTTTTGCTATTGCGGGAGCAGCTGCTGGAGCTTTTCAACCGAGCTGCAAGAGTGAAAAGTGTGATGGCATGTCTATCTGAGAAGGAAGGTTCGGTGCCGCAGCCTGTTGTGCACAATTTATATGCTGATAAGAGAAGGGGGTGCTTTTGCAACGTTTTCCTTCCTGACACTTCTGTCTCTGTGAGCTTTAGCTGCTTGGACTCAGGGGTACCGAAGGTATGTGAAAGTGACTGGGATGCGAGAATCATGTTGCACAGGGAACAGGGAAGGTCAGCAAATGTTTCCTGTCCTGGCACATCTCTCAGTCTGAACTGCAGCTGCAGATGCTTCACTTCCGCCAAGGACTCTGCCACCTTGAGAGAAGGATGCGCTCTATGGAGTTGAGAAAGAAAGTGCGTCTCACTAGCTTCTTTCCTCTACTTCATAGACAGCAAAGGGGCTATGAAAGGCAGCACTGGCTTTTTGTTCTAGGACTTCTTCTTTACAAGCAGCTGCTGGATGTTTGGAAGGGGGTTTGGGATATGCAAAAATGAGAGGCTAAGATGGTAAGAGGGTAAGATGGAAGTCATCTGGCAAAAGCAGAGCTCACAAAAGGGCCAGCTGAGAAAGCTCTTGCTGCCTACAACTTCAACTGCACCCCTCAAAGCAGCAGCACACACGCTGCTCTCGGCACTTTCCTTCTCAGCTCTACGCACCATCCTAAGCCTTGCCTCTCCCACACTCAGGATCCAAAGACAACGGCACCAGGGACTGCTCACACACTAAAGGCACCAGGACAAAAGGCTCACCAGCTTGGCCTTTGCATTCCCGCTGACAGCTCCACAGCTTGAACCCAGAGAACTGCCTGCTGCCAACAGCCTTTCCAATCACTCTGAGCACCTCATGACAAGGAGTGTGGGGAATGAATCTCCAGCAGCCTCCTGCCCCAGGCTGTCCCCCGGGAGCAGCCCTGCTCCAGGCCGTGACTGCCACCTGCACAGCCAAAGGACCCAGAGCCGGTGTTACACACCACGGCTGTGCCTGGCACAGAGACACCAGTGGCCACACAAGTGGCCATGGCACTGTCCACACACAGTCCCTGCTGCTGCTCCCCCAGCCGCTGGCACCAACTCCCAGCCACCCACTCCTAAAGCCACGGGGCCCACTGGGACACTGCGGGGGCTCGTGGAAGCCAGCGGCCATTGTGACACAGCGGGGCTGCACAGAGCCCACGGTGCTTTGTGACCCGTGGCTCCCAGGAGAGCCTTTGTGATGCTGGGGAACTACAAGGAAGCCTGGCTCCTCTGTGACACCACCACAGAAGCTCAGGGGAGCCCTGGAGACCGTGCTGATGCTATGGAACCTGATGCAACCCTGCCTCCTCTGTGACACCACAGAACCTCTGGGAGCCCTGGAGACCGTGCTGATGCTATGGAACCTGATGCAACCCTGCCTCCACTGTGACACCACAGAAGCTCAGGGAGCCCTGGAGACTGTGGTGATGCTATGGAACCTGATGCAACCCTGCCTCCACTGTGACACCACAGAACCTCTGGGAGCCCTGGTGACCGTGCTGATGCTATGGAACCTGATGCAACCCTGCCTCCACTGTGACACCACAGAAGCTCGGGGAGCTCTGCAGACCGTGGGGATGCTGGCGAAGCTGACGGAACCCTGGGCACCACAGTGACGCTATGGAACCTGGTGGAACCGAGGGGCCACAGTGACACTGTGGGGCCTTTTGGAAGCAACAGGACCCTGGTGGGAAGCCACGGGATGATTAATCCTGCACGAACCTGCTCCAGGTGGGCTCCTCTCTCCCGGCTTCCACAGGTGCTGCTAGGATCCCACTCCGGCACTGGCTTGGCACGGGCTGACGGCTTCCTTTGGCAATGGCTCTGCTCCAGGATGGCATGCTGCAGAGAATGCAGGTAGATTTTGTGCTCACTCCTGGCATGCAGCTGGACAATAAAGCCTGATCCAGCCCCCCCTCAGCATATGTCCGGCTCTGGCATTGGGGCGGGGCAACTTTGGGAGCAGCCCCAGCCCTGCTCCTGCTCCCGGCTGGGCACCCAGCTGCTGGGACACAGGTGTGTCCTGATGCCACCGTCTACTCCTTTGAGAAGGGGAGGACAGAGTGCATCAGGGAGTTTGGTGTGGCTTACATGCGGCAAGGAGAAGGTGCAGCCCCAAACTGGCTTTCACTTCTAGAACCTTTTGCTATTGCGGGAGCAGCTGCTGGAGCTTTTCAACCGAGCTGCAAGAGTGAAAAGTGTGATGGCATGTCTATCTGAGAAGGAAGGTTCGGTGCCGCAGCCTGTTGTGCACAATTTATATGCTGATAAGAGAAGGGGGTGCTTTTGCAACGTTTTCCTTCCTGACACTTCTGTCTCTGTGAGCTTTAGCTGCTTGGACTCAGGGATACCGAAGGTATGTGAAAGTGACTGGGATGCGAGAATCATGTTGCACAGGGAACAGGGAAGGTCAGCAAATGTTTCCTGTCCTGGCACATCTCTCAGTCTGAACTGCAGCTGCAGATGCTTCACTTCCGCCAAGGACTCTGCCACCTTGAGAGAAGGATGCGCTCTATGGAGTTGAGAAAGAAAGTGCGTCTCACTAGCTTCTTTCCTCTACTTCATAGACAGCAAAGGGGCTATGAAAGGCAGCACTGGCTTTTTGTTCTAGGACTTCTTCTTTACAAGCAGCTGCTGGATGTTTGGAAGGGGGTTTGGGATATGCAAAAATGAGAGGCTAAGATGGTAAGAGGGTAAGATGGAAGTCATCTGGCAAAAGCAGAGCTCACAAAAGGGCCAGCTGAGAAAGCTCTTGCTGCCTACAACTTCAACTGCACCCCTCAAAGCAGCAGCACACACGCTGCTCTCGGCACTTTCCTTCTCAGCTCTACGCACCATCCTAAGCCTTGCCTCTCCCACACTCAGGATCCAAAGACAACGGCACCAGGGACTGCTCACACACTAAAGGCACCAGGACAAAAGGCTCACCAGCTTGGCCTTTGCATTCCCGCTGACAGCTCCACAGCTTGAACCCAGAGAACTGCCTGCTGCCAACAGCCTTTCCAATCACTCTGAGCACCTCATGACAAGGAGTGTGGGGAATGAATCTCCAGCAGCCTCCTGCCCCAGGCTGTCCCCCGGGAGCAGCCCTGCTCCAGGCTGTGACTGCCACCTGCACAGCCAAAGGACCCAGAGCCGGTGTTACACACCACGGCTGTGCCTGGCACAGAGACACCAGTGGCCACACAAGTGGCCATGGCACTGTCCACACACAGTCCCTGCTGCTGCTCCCCCAGCCGCTGGCACCAACTCCCAGCCACCCACTCCTAAAGCCACGGGGCCCACTGGGACACTGCGGGGGCTCGTGGAAGCCAGCGGCCATTGTGACACAGCGGGGCTGCACAGAGCCCACGGTGCTTTGTGACCCGTGGCTCCCAGGAGAGCCTTTGTGATGCTGGGGAACTACAAGGAAGCCTGGCTCCTCTGTGACACCACCACAGAAGCTCAGGGGAGCCCTTGAGACTGTGCTGATGCTATTGAACCTGATGCAACCCTGCCTCCTCTGTGACACCACAGAAGCTCTTGGAGCCCTGGAGACCGTGGTGATGCTATGGAACCTGATGCAACCCTGCCTCCTCTGTGACACCACAGAACCTCTGGGAGCCCTGGAGACCGTGCTGATGCTATGGAACCTGATGCAACCCTGCCTCCACTGTGACACCACAGAAGCTCAGGGAGCCCTGGAGACTGTGGTGATGCTATGGAACCTGATGCAACCCTGCCTCCACTGTGACACCACAGAACCTCTGGGAGCCCTGGAGACCGTGCTGATGCTATGGAACCTGATGCAACCCTGCCTCCACTGTGACACCACAGAAGCTCGGGGAGCTCTGCAGACCGTGGGGATGCTGGCGAAGCTGACGGAACCCTGGGCACCACAGTGACGCTATGGAACCTGGTGGAACCGAGGGGCCACAGTGACACTGTGGGGCCTTTTGGAAGCAACAGGACCCTGGTGGGAAGCCATGGGATGATTAATCCTGCACGAACCTGCTCCAGGTGGGCTCCTCTCTCCCGGCTTCCACAGGTGCTGCTAGGATCCCACTCCGGCACTGGCTTGGCACGGGCTGACGGCTTCCTTTGGCAATGGCTCTGCTCCAGGATGGCATGCTGCAGAGAATGCAGGTAGATTTTGTGCTCACTCCTGGCATGCAGCTGGACAATAAAGCCTGATCCAGCCCCCCCTCAGCATATGTCCGGCTCTGGCATTGGGGCGGGGCAACTTTGGGAGCAGCCCCAGCCCTGCTCCTGCTCCCGGCTGGGCACCCAGCTGCTGGGACACAGGTGTGTCCTGATGCCACCGTCTACTCCTTTGAGAAGGGGAGGACAGAGTGCATCAGGGAGTTTGGTGTGGCTTACATGCGGCAAGGAGAAGGTGCAGCCCCAAACTGGCTTTCACTTCTAGAACCTTTTGCTATTGCGGGAGCAGCTGCTGGAGCTTTTCAACCGAGCTGCAAGAGTGAAAAGTGTGATGGCATGTCTATCTGAGAAGGAAGGTTCGGTGCCGCAGCCTGTTGTGCACAATTTATATGCTGATAAGAGAAGGGGGTGCTTTTGCAACGTTTTCCTTCCTGACACTTCTGTCTCTGTGAGCTTTAGCTGCTTGGACTCAGGGATACCGAAGGTATGTGAAAGTGACTGGGATGCGAGAATCATGTTGCACAGGGAACAGGGAAGGTCAGCAAATGTTTCCTGTCCTGGCACATCTCTCAGTCTGAACTGCAGCTGCAGATGCTTCACTTCCGCCAAGGACTCTGCCACCTTGAGAGAAGGATGCGCTCTATGGAGTTGAGAAAGAAAGTGCGTCTCACTAGCTTCTTTCCTCTACTTCATAGACAGCAAAGGGGCTATGAAAGGCAGCACTGGCTTTTTGTTCTAGGACTTCTTCTTTACAAGCAGCTGCTGGATGTTTGGAAGGGGGTTTGGGATATGCAAAAATGAGAGGCTAAGATGGTAAGAGGGTAAGATGGAAGTCATCTGGCAAAAGCAGAGCTCACAAAAGGGCCAGCTGAGAAAGCTCTTGCTGCCTACAACTTCAACTGCACCCCTCAAAGCAGCAGCACACACGCTGCTCTCGGCACTTTCCTTCTCAGCTCTACGCACCATCCTAAGCCTTGCCTCTCCCACACTCAGGATCCAAAGACAACGGCACCAGGGACTGCTCACACACTAAAGGCACCAGGACAAAAGGCTCACCAGCTTGGCCTTTGCATTCCCGCTGACAGCTCCACAGCTTGAACCCAGAGAACTGCCTGCTGCCAACAGCCTTTCCAATCACTCTGAGCACCTCATGACAAGGAGTGTGGGGAATGAATCTCCAGCAGCCTCCTGCCCCAGGCTGTCCCCCGGGAGCAGCCCTGCTCCAGGCTGTGACTGCCACCTGCACAGCCAAAGGACCCAGAGCCGGTGTTACACACCACGGCTGTGCCTGGCACAGAGACACCAGTGGCCACACAAGTGGCCATGGCACTGTCCACACACAGTCCCTGCTGCTGCTCCCCCAGCCGCTGGCACCAACTCCCAGCCACCCACTCCTAAAGCCACGGGGCCCACTGGGACACTGCGGGGGCTCGTGGAAGCCAGCGGCCCATGTGACACAGCGGGGCTGCACAGAGCCCACGGTGCTTTGTGACCCGTGGCTCCCAGGAGAGCCTTTGTGATGCTGGGGAACTACAAGGAAGCCTGGCTCCTCTGTGACACCACCACAGAAGCTCAGGGGAGCCCTGGAGGCCGTGCTGATGCTATTGAACCTGATGCAACCCTGCCTCCTCTGTGACACCACAGAACCTCTGGGAGCTCTGGAGACCGTGCTGATGCTATGGAACCTGATGCAACCCTGCCTCCACTGTGACACCACAGAAGCTCAGGGAGCCCTGGAGACTGTGGTGATGCTATGGAACCTGATGCAACCCTGCCTCCACTGTGACACCACAGAACCTCTGGGAGCCCTGGAGACCGTGCTGATGCCATGGAACCTGATGCAACCCTGCCTCCACTGTGACACCACAGAAGCTCGGGGAGCTCTGCAGACCGTGGGGATGCTGGCGAAGCTGACGGAACCCTGGGCACCACAGTGACGCTATGGAACCTGGTGGAACCGAGGGGCCACAGTGACACTGTGGGGCCTTTTGGAAGCAACAGGACCCTGGTGGGAAGCCACGGGATGATTAATCCTGCACGAACCTGCTCCAGGTGGGCTCCTCTCTCCCGGCTTCCACAGGTGCTGCTAGGATCCCACTCCGGCACTGGCTTGGCACGGGCTCACGGCTTCCTTTGGCAATGGCTCTGCTCCAGGATGGCATGCTGCAGAGAATGCAGGTAGATTTTGTGCTCACTCCTGGCATGCAGCTGGACAATAAAGCCTGATCCAGCCCCCCCTCAGCATATGTCCGGCTCTGGCATTGGGGCGGGGCAACTTTGGGAGCAGCCCCAGCCCTGCTCCTGCTCCCGGCTGGGCACCCAGCTGCTGGGACACAGGTGTGTCCTGATGCCACCGTCTACTCCTTTGAGAAGGGGAGGACAGAGTGCATCAGGGAGTTTGGTGTGGCTTACATGCGGCAAGGAGAAGGTGCAGCCCCAAACTGGCTTTCACTTCTAGAACCTTTTGCTATTGCGGGAGCAGCTGCTGGAGCTTTTCAACCGAGCTGCAAGAGTGAAAAGTGTGATGGCATGTCTATCTGAGAAGGAAGGTTCGGTGCCGCAGCCTGTTGTGCACAATTTATATGCTGATAAGAGAAGGGGGTGCTTTTGGAACGTTTTCCTTCCTGACACTTCTGTCTCTGTGAGCTTTAGCTGCTTGGACTCAGGGATACCGAAGGTATGTGAAAGTGACTGGGATGCGAGAATCATGTTGCACAGGGAACAGGGAAGGTCAGCAAATGTTTCCTGTCCTGGCACATCTCTCAGTCTGAACTGCAGCTGCAGATGCTTCACTTCCGCCAAGGACTCTGCCACCTTGAGAGAAGGATGCGCTCTATGGAGTTGAGAAAGAAAGTGCGTCTCACTAGCTTCTTTCCTCTACTTCATAGACAGCAAAGGGGCTATGAAAGGCAGCACTGGCTTTTTGTTCTAGGACTTCTTCTTTACAAGCAGCTGCTGGATGTTTGGAAGGGGGTTTGGGATATGCAAAAATGAGAGGCTAAGATGGTAAGAGGGTAAGATGGAAGTCATCTGGCAAAAGCAGAGCTCACAAAAGGGCCAGCTGAGAAAGCTCTTGCTGCCTACAACTTCAACTGCACCCCTCAAAGCAGCAGCACACACGCTGCTCTCGGCACTTTCCTTCTCAGCTCTACGCACCATCCTAAGCCTTGCCTCTTCCACACTCAGGATCCAAAGACAACGGCACCAGGGACTGCTCACACACTAAAGGCACCAGGACAAAAGGCTCACCAGCTTGGCCTTTGCATTCCCGCTGACAGCTCCACAGCTTGAACCCAGAGAACTGCCTGCTGCCAACAGCCTTTCCAATCACTCTGAGCACCTCATGACAAGGAGTGTGGGGAATGAATCTCCAGCAGCCTCCTGCCCCAGGCTGTCCCCCGGGAGCAGCCCTGCTCCAGGCCGTGACTGCCACCTGCACAGCCAAAGGACCCAGAGCCGGTGTTACACACCACGGCTGTGCCTGGCACAGAGACACCAGTGGCCACACAAGTGGCCATGGCACTGTCCACACACAGTCCCTGCTGCTGCTCCCCCAGCCGCTGGCACCAACTCCCAGCCACCCACTCCTAAAGCCACGGGGCCCACTGGGACACTGCGGGGGCTCGTGGAAGCCAGCGGCCATTGTGACACAGCGGGGCTGCACAGAGCCCACGGTGCTTTGTGACCCGTGGCTCCCAGGAGAGCCTTTGTGATGCTGGGGAACTACAAGGAAGCCTGGCTCCTCTGTGACACCACCACAGAAGCTCAGGGGAGCCCTGGAGACCGTGCTGATGCTATTGAACCTGATGCAACCCTGCCTCCTCTGTGACAACACAGAAGCTCTTGGAGCCCTGGAGACCGTGCTGATGCTATGGAACCTGATGCAACCCTGCCTCCTCTGTGACACCACAGAACCTCTGGGAGCCCTGGAGACCGTGCTGATGCTATGGAACCTGATGCAACCCTGCCTCCACTGTGACACCACAGAAGCTCAGGGAGCCCTGGAGACTGTGGTGATGCTATGGAACCTGATGCAACCCTGCCTCCACTGTGACACCACAGAACCTCTGGGAGCCCTGGAGACCGTGCTGATGCTATGGAACCTGATGCAACCCTGCCTCCACTGTGACACCACAGAAGCTCGGGGAGCTCTGCAGACCGTGGGGATGCTGGCGAAGCTGACGGAACCCTGGGCACCACAGTGACGCTATGGAACCTGGTGGAACCGAGGGGCCACAGTGACACTGTGGGGCCTTTTGGAAGCAACAGGACCCTGGTGGGAAGCCACGGGATGATTAATCCTGCACGAACCTGCTCCAGGTGGGCTCCTCTCTCCCGGCTTCCACAGGTGCTGCTAGGATCCCACTCCGGCACTGGCTTGGCACGGGCTCACGGCTTCCTTTGGCAATGGCTCTGCTCCAGGATGGCATGCTGCAGAGAATGCAGGTAGATTTTGTGCTCACTCCTGGCATGCAGCTGGACAATAAAGCCTGATCCAGCCCCCCCTCAGCATATGTCCGGCTCTGGCATTGGGGCGGGGCAACTTTGGGAGCAGCCCCAGCCCTGCTCCTGCTCCCGGCTGGGCACCCAGCTGCTGGGACACAGGTGTGTCCTGATGCCACCGTCTACTCCTTTGAGAAGGGGAGGACAGAGTGCATCAGGGAGTTTGGTGTGGCTTACATGCGGCAAGGAGAAGGTGCAGCCCCAAACTGGCTTTCACTTCTAGAACCTTTTGCTATTGCGGGAGCAGCTGCTGGAGCTTTTCAACCGAGCTGCAAGAGTGAAAAGTGTGATGGCATGTCTATCTGAGAAGGAAGGTTCGGTGCCGCAGCCTGTTGTGCACAATTTATATGCTGATAAGAGAAGGGGGTGCTTTTGCAACGTTTTCCTTCCTGACACTTCTGTCTCTGTGAGCTTTAGCTGCTTGGACTCAGGGATACCGAAGGTATGTGAAAGTGACTGGGATGCGAGAATCATGTTGCACAGGGAACAGGGAAGGTCAGCAAATGTTTCCTGTCCTGGCACATCTCTCAGTCTGAACTGCAGCTGCAGATGCTTCACTTCCGCCAAGGACTCTGCCACCTTGAGAGAAGGATGCGCTCTATGGAGTTGAGAAAGAAAGTGCGTCTCACTAGCTTCTTTCCTCTACTTCATAGACAGCAAAGGGGCTATGAAAGGCAGCACTGGCTTTTTGTTCTAGGACTTCTTCTTTACAAGCAGCTGCTGGATGTTTGGAAGGGGGTTTGGGATATGCAAAAATGAGAGGCTAAGATGGTAAGAGGGTAAGATGGAAGTCATCTGGCAAAAGCAGAGCTCACAAAAGGGCCAGCTGAGAAAGCTCTTGCTGCCTACAACTTCAACTGCACCCCTCAAAGCAGCAGCACACACGCTGCTCTCGGCACTTTCCTTCTCAGCTCTACGCACCATCCTAAGCCTTGCCTCTCCCACACTCAGGATCCAAAGACAACGGCACCAGGGACTGCTCACACACTAAAGGCACCAGGACAAAAGGCTCACCAGCTTGGCCTTTGCATTCCCGCTGACAGCTCCACAGCTTGAACCCAGAGAACTGCCTGCTGCCAACAGCCTTTCCAATCACTCTGAGCACCTCATGACAAGGAGTGTGGGGAATGAATCTCCAGCAGCCTCCTGCCCCAGGCTGTCCCCCGGGAGCAGCCCTGCTCCAGGCTGTGACTGCCACCTGCACAGCCAAAGGACCCAGAGCCGGTGTTACACACCACGGCTGTGCCTGGCACAGAGACACCAGTGGCCACACAAGTGGCCATGGCACTGTCCACACACAGTCCCTGCTGCTGCTCCCCCAGCCGCTGGCACCAACTCCCAGCCACCCACTCCTAAAGCCACGGGGCCCACTGGGACACTGCGGGGGCTCGTGGAAGCCAGCGGCCATTGTGACACAGCGGGGCTGCACAGAGCCCACGGTGCTTTGTGACCCGTGGCTCCCAGGAGAGCCTTTGTGATGCTGGGGAACTACAAGGAAGCCTGGCTCCTCTGTGACACCACCACAGAAGCTCAGGGGAGCCCTTGAGACTGTGCTGATGCTATTGAACCTGATGCAACCCTGCCTCCTCTGTGACACCACAGAAGCTCTTGGAGCCCTGGAGACCGTGCTGATGCTATGGAACCTGATGCAACCCTGCCTCCTCTGTGACACCACAGAACCTCTGGGAGCCCTGGAGACCGTGCTGATGCTATGGAACCTGATGCAACCCTGCCTCCACTGTGACACCACAGAAGCTCAGGGAGCCCTGGAGACTGTGGTGATGCTATGGAACCTGATGCAACCCTGCCTCCACTGTGACACCACAGAACCTCTGGGAGCCCTGGAGACCGTGCTGATGCTATGGAACCTGATGCAACCCTGCCTCCACTGTGACACCACAGAAGCTCGGGGAGCTCTGCAGACCGTGGGGATGCTGGCGAAGCTGACGGAACCCTGGGCACCACAGTGACGCTATGGAACCTGGTGGAACCGAGGGGCCACAGTGACACTGTGGGGCCTTTTGGAAGCAACAGGACCCTGGTGGGAAGCCACGGGATGATTAATCCTGCACGAACCTGCTCCAGGTGGGCTCCTCTCTCCCGGCTTCCACAGGTGCTGCTAGGATCCCACTCCGGCACTGGCTTGGCACGGGCTCACGGCTTCCTTTGGCAATGGCTCTGCTCCAGGATGGCATGCTGCAGAGAATGCAGGTAGATTTTGTGCTCACTCCTGGCATGCAGCTGGACAATAAAGCCTGATCCAGCCCCCCCTCAGCATATGTCCGGCTCTGGCATTGGGGCGGGGCAACTTTGGGAGCAGCCCCAGCCCTGCTCCTGCTCCCGGCTGGGCACCCAGCTGCTGGGACACAGGTGTGTCCTGATGCCACCGTCTACTCCTTTGAGAAGGGGAGGACAGAGTGCATCAGGGAGTTTGGTGTGGCTTACATGCGGCAAGGAGAAGGTGCAGCCCCAAACTGGCTTTCACTTCTAGAACCTTTTGCTATTGCGGGAGCAGCTGCTGGAGCTTTTCAACCGAGCTGCAAGAGTGAAAAGTGTGATGGCATGTCTATCTGAGAAGGAAGGTTCGGTGCCGCAGCCTGTTGTGCACAATTTATATGCTGATAAGAGAAGGGGGTGCTTTTGCAACGTTTTCCTTCCTGACACTTCTGTCTCTGTGAGCTTTAGCTGCTTGGACTCAGGGATACCGAAGGTATGTGAAAGTGACTGGGATGCGAGAATCATGTTGCACAGGGAACAGGGAAGGTCAGCAAATGTTTCCTGTCCTGGCACATCTCTCAGTCTGAACTGCAGCTGCAGATGCTTCACTTCCGCCAAGGACTCTGCCACCTTGAGAGAAGGATGCGCTCTATGGAGTTGAGAAAGAAAGTGCGTCTCACTAGCTTCTTTCCTCTACTTCATAGACAGCAAAGGGGCTATGAAAGGCAGCACTGGCTTTTTGTTCTAGGACTTCTTCTTTACAAGCAGCTGCTGGATGTTTGGAAGGGGGTTTGGGATATGCAAAAATGAGAGGCTAAGATGGTAAGAGGGTAAGATGGAAGTCATCTGGCAAAAGCAGAGCTCACAAAAGGGCCAGCTGAGAAAGCTCTTGCTGCCTACAACTTCAACTGCACCCCTCAAAGCAGCAGCACACACGCTGCTCTCGGCACTTTCCTTCTCAGCTCTACGCACCATCCTAAGCCTTGCCTCTCCCACACTCAGGATCCAAAGACAACGGCACCAGGGACTGCTCACACACTAAAGGCACCAGGACAAAAGGCTCACCAGCTTGGCCTTTGCATTCCCGCTGACAGCTCCACAGCTTGAACCCAGAGAACTGCCTGCTGCCAACAGCCTTTCCAATCACTCTGAGCACCTCATGACAAGGAGTGTGGGGAATGAATCTCCAGCAGCCTCCTGCCCCAGGCTGTCCCCCGGGAGCAGCCCTGCTCCAGGCCGTGACTGCCACCTGCACAGCCAAAGGACCCAGAGCCGGTGTTACACACCACGGCTGTGCCTGGCACAGAGACACCAGTGGCCACACAAGTGGCCATGGCACTGTCCACACACAGTCCCTGCTGCTGCTCCCCCAGCCGCTGGCACCAACTCCCAGCCACCCACTCCTAAAGCCACGGGGCCCACTGGGACACTGCGGGGGCTCGTGGAAGCCAGCGGCCCATGTGACACAGCGGGGCTGCACAGAGCCCACGGTGCTTTGTGACCCGTGGCTCCCAGGAGAGCCTTTGTGATGCTGGGGAACTACAAGGAAGCCTGGCTCCTCTGTGACACCACCACAGAAGCTCAGGGGAGCCCTGGAGGCCGTGCTGATGCTATTGAACCTGATGCAACCCTGCCTCCTCTGTGACACCACAGAACCTCTGGGAGCTCTGGAGACCGTGCTGATGCTATGGAACCTGATGCAACCCTGCCTCCACTGTGACACCACAGAAGCTCAGGGAGCCCTGGAGACTGTGGTGATGCTATGGAACCTGATGCAACCCTGCCTCCACTGTGACACCACAGAACCTCTGGGAGCCCTGGAGACCGTGCTGATGCCATGGAACCTGATGCAACCCTGCCTCCACTGTGACACCACAGAAGCTCGGGGAGCTCTGCAGACCGTGGGGATGCTGGCGAAGCTGACGGAACCCTGGGCACCACAGTGACGCTATGGAACCTGGTGGAACCGAGGGGCCACAGTGACACTGTGGGGCCTTTTGGAAGCAACAGGACCCTGGTGGGAAGCCACGGGATGATTAATCCTGCACGAACCTGCTCCAGGTGGGCTCCTCTCTCCCGGCTTCCACAGGTGCTGCTAGGATCCCACTCCGGCACTGGCTTGGCACGGGCTCACGGCTTCCTTTGGCAATGGCTCTGCTCCAGGATGGCATGCTGCAGAGAATGCAGGTAGATTTTGTGCTCACTCCTGGCATGCAGCTGGACAATAAAGCCTGATCCAGCCCCCCCTCAGCATATGTCCGGCTCTGGCATTGGGGCGGGGCAACTTTGGGAGCAGCCCCAGCCCTGCTCCTGCTCCCGGCTGGGCACCCAGCTGCTGGGACACAGGTGTGTCCTGATGCCACCGTCTACTCCTTTGAGAAGGGGAGGACAGAGTGCATCAGGGAGTTTGGTGTGGCTTACATGCGGCAAGGAGAAGGTGCAGCCCCAAACTGGCTTTCACTTCTAGAACCTTTTGCTATTGCGGGAGCAGCTGCTGGAGCTTTTCAACCGAGCTGCAAGAGTGAAAAGTGTGATGGCATGTCTATCTGAGAAGGAAGGTTCGGTGCCGCAGCCTGTTGTGCACAATTTATATGCTGATAAGAGAAGGGGGTGCTTTTGGAACGTTTTCCTTCCTGACACTTCTGTCTCTGTGAGCTTTAGCTGCTTGGACTCAGGGATACCGAAGGTATGTGAAAGTGACTGGGATGCGAGAATCATGTTGCACAGGGAACAGGGAAGGTCAGCAAATGTCTCCTGTCCTGGCACATCTCTCAGTCTGAACTGCAGCTGCAGATGCTTCACTTCCGCCAAGGACTCTGCCACCTTGAGAGAAGGATGCGCTCTATGGAGTTGAGAAAGAAAGTGCGTCTCACTAGCTTCTTTCCTCTACTTCATAGACAGCAAAGGGGCTATGAAAGGCAGCACTGGCTTTTTGTTCTAGGACTTCTTCTTTACAAGCAGCTGCTGGATGTTTGGAAGGGGGTTTGGGATATGCAAAAATGAGAGGCTAAGATGGTAAGAGGGTAAGATGGAAGTCATCTGGCAAAAGCAGAGCTCACAAAAGGGCCAGCTGAGAAAGCTCTTGCTGCCTACAACTTCAACTGCACCCCTCAAAGCAGCAGCACACACGCTGCTCTCGGCACTTTCCTTCTCAGCTCTACGCACCATCCTAAGCCTTGCCTCTTCCACACTCAGGATCCAAAGACAACGGCACCAGGGACTGCTCACACACTAAAGGCACCAGGACAAAAGGCTCACCAGCTTGGCCTTTGCATTCCCGCTGACAGCTCCACAGCTTGAACCCAGAGAACTGCCTGCTGCCAACAGCCTTTCCAATCACTCTGAGCACCTCATGACAAGGAGTGTGGGGAATGAATCTCCAGCAGCCTCCTGCCCCAGGCTGTCCCCCGGGAGCAGCCCTGCTCCAGGCCGTGACTGCCACCTGCACAGCCAAAGGACCCAGAGCCGGTGTTACACACCACGGCTGTGCCTGGCACAGAGACACCAGTGGCCACACAAGTGGCCATGGCACTGTCCACACACAGTCCCTGCTGCTGCTCCCCCAGCCGCTGGCACCAACTCCCAGCCACCCACTCCTAAAGCCACGGGGCCCACTGGGACACTGCGGGGGCTCGTGGAAGCCAGCGGCCATTGTGACACAGCGGGGCTGCACAGAGCCCACGGTGCTTTGTGACCCGTGGCTCCCAGGAGAGCCTTTGTGATGCTGGGGAACTACAAGGAAGCCTGGCTCCTCTGTGACACCACCACAGAAGCTCAGGGGAGCCCTGGAGACCGTGCTGATGCTATTGAACCTGATGCAACCCTGCCTCCTCTGTGACAACACAGAAGCTCTTGGAGCCCTGGAGACCGTGCTGATGCTATGGAACCTGATGCAACCCTGCCTCCTCTGTGACACCACAGAACCTCTGGGAGCCCTGGAGACCGTGCTGATGCTATGGAACCTGATGCAACCCTGCCTCCACTGTGACACCACAGAAGCTCAGGGAGCCCTGGAGACTGTGCTGATGCTATGGAACCTGATGCAACCCTGCCTCCACTGTGACACCACAGAACCTCTGGGAGCCCTGGAGACCGTGCTGATGCTATGGAACCTGATGCAACCCTGCCTCCACTGTGACACCACAGAAGCTCGGGGAGCTCTGCAGACCGTGGGGATGCTGGCGAAGCTGACGGAACCCTGGGCACCACAGTGACGCTATGGAACCTGGTGGAACCGAGGGGCCACAGTGACACTGTGGGGCCTTTTGGAAGCAACAGGACCCTGGTGGGAAGCCACGGGATGATTAATCCTGCACGAACCTGCTCCAGGTGGGCTCCTCTCTCCCGGCTTCCACAGGTGCTGCTAGGATCCCACTCCGGCACTGGCTTGGCACGGGCTCACGGCTTCCTTTGGCAATGGCTCTGCTCCAGGATGGCATGCTGCAGAGAATGCAGGTAGATTTTGTGCTCACTCCTGGCATGCAGCTGGACAATAAAGCCTGATCCAGCCCCCCCTCAGCATATGTCCGGCTCTGGCATTGGGGCGGGGCAACTTTGGGAGCAGCCCCAGCCCTGCTCCTGCTCCCGGCTGGGCACCCAGCTGCTGGGACACAGGTGTGTCCTGATGCCACCGTCTACTCCTTTGAGAAGGGGAGGACAGAGTGCATCAGGGAGTTTGGTGTGGCTTACATGCGGCAAGGAGAAGGTGCAGCCCCAAACTGGCTTTCACTTCTAGAACCTTTTGCTATTGCGGGAGCAGCTGCTGGAGCTTTTCAACCGAGCTGCAAGAGTGAAAAGTGTGATGGCATGTCTATCTGAGAAGGAAGGTTCGGTGCTGCAGCCTGTTGTGCACAATTTATATGCTGATAAGAGAAGGGGGTGCTTTTGCAACGTTTTCCTTCCTGACACTTCTGTCTCTGTGAGCTTTAGCTGCTTGGACTCAGGGATACCGAAGGTATGTGAAAGTGACTGGGATGCGAGAATCATGTTGCACAGGGAACAGGGAAGGTCAGCAAATGTTTCCTGTCCTGGCACATCTCTCAGTCTGAACTGCAGCTGCAGATGCTTCACTTCCGCCAAGGACTCTGCCACCTTGAGAGAAGGATGCGCTCTATGGAGTTGAGAAAGAAAGTGCGTCTCACTAGCTTCTTTCCTCTACTTCATAGACAGCAAAGGGGCTATGAAAGGCAGCACTGGCTTTTTGTTCTAGGACTTCTTCTTTACAAGCAGCTGCTGGATGTTTGGAAGGGGGTTTGGGATATGCAAAAATAAGAGGCTAAGATGGTAAGAGGGTAAGATGGAAGTCATCTGGCAAAAGCAGAGCTCACAAAAGGGCCAGCTGAGAAAGCTCTTGCTGCCTACAACTTCAACTGCACCCCTCAAAGCAGCAGCACACATGCTGCTCTCGGCACTTTCCTTCTCAGCTCTACGCACCATCCTAAGCCTTGCCTCTCCCACACTCAGGATCCAAAGACAACGGCACCAGGGACTGCTCACACACTAAAGGCACCAGGACAAAAGGCTCACCAGCTTGGCCTTTGCATTCCCGCTGACAGCTCCACAGCTTGAACCCAGAGAACTGCCTGCTGCCAACAGCCTTTCCAATCACTCTGAGCACCTCATGACAAGGAGTGTGGGGAATGAATCTCCAGCAGCCTCCTGCCCCAGGCTGTCCCCCGGGAGCAGCCCTGCTCCAGGCCGTGACTGCCACCTGCACAGCCAAAGGACCCAGAACCGGTGTTACACACCACGGCTGTGCCTGGCACAGAGACACCAGTGGCCACACAAGTGGCCATGGCACTGTCCACACACAGTCCCTGCTGCTGCTCCCCCAGCCGCTGGCACCAACTCCCAGCCACCCACTCCTAAAGCCACGGGGCCCACTGGGACACTGCGGGGGCTCGTGGAAGCCAGCGGCCATTGTGACACAGCGGGGCTGCACAGAGCCCACGGTGCTTTGTGACCCGTGGCTCCCAGGAGAGCCTTTGTTGTTGGGGAAGATGAAACAGGAAAGCCTTATAAATATGATTGCCTAACAAAAGATTCTGGGAATATGAAAACTGTGAGCGACATCGAAATGAAGGCCATCTTTGAGATATAGAGTCTTAGTTACTGAACAACTGGAAAACAATGGTATAGCCGGCTGAAGGTAATCCCCTCTTGATTGAACAATACCCTCTGCTTGCAGACAGGTCCAAGGGTCAGAGCAGACCCTACTAGCTCAGCAGAAGGGGTCCAAAGAGTAGTTTTTAGAAGTTAAAATGTAACACTCTATGGTAATGTAAGAACTCTTATAGGCTGTATGTAAATGCTATAGGATTTGTACCTTGTATTAGATTGGCTACTGAGAATTAGAATATTCACTACAGAAGATGATTTATTGTATTGTAACAAGCTCCTCGCTCTCTTAACTCCTCTCCTCTTAGTAATGCTCTTCTCCTCTTAGTAACGCTCTTAGTAACTCTCTTAGTAGCTCTCTTAGTAATGCTCTTCTCCTCTTAGTAGCTCTCTTAGTAACTCTCTTGCTCTTCTTCTTCCTCTTAATTCAGCTCTCCTCTTAGTTTGTCTCTCTTGCTCTTTACACTCTTAGCTCTCAGCCTCTTGCTCTAGCTCTCTCGCTCACTCTCTCTCCCTCTCTTACACCTTGGGCCTGCTTGGAGCTGCAGCTGGCAGCTCTAAGCAGTGCCCCTGTACCCACGCCCTCTGCAATAAACTGCATGCTCCAAAGACCTGCTTATAGAGATCTCTCGTCGCCGTCCATCTCCAGCCGGCCCGACCGAACCCACACCCTCATCACCATCATCGCCATCAATTTCGACAAACTGGCGCCCAAACGTGAGTGAAGGCCTGATTCAGCTTCTTCCACCTGTGAGAGACTTCGCCATGGACGGTAACTAAAAGACCAGTTATAGCCACCTGGAACGTGTCGTGAGCACGGCATACCGTTGCTGCGCAGCGTAAAAGCCGGAGCTCTATAACTCTGCTGAGGCAGCCCTCGAGCACGGGGAGCCGTTACTTCGTAGCAATTACCTGGAGCTCTCGGAGGGAGGAAATTGCCTGGCAGTCCTCGAGCACAGACGGCCACTGCTGCGCAGCGGTTACCTAGAGCTCTTTGAGGAAGTTTGCCGTGGTACCCCTCGAGCACAGACACGCTGCTAAGCAGTGCAGACCGGAGCTCTTAGGAGGGATCCAGCCGCGCGCCCGAGCACAGGCGGGTATTGCTCAGCACCGCCCGCGCTGGAGCTCTGAGTGGAGACACCTGCGAGGTCCCGAGCACGGAAAGCCGTTGCCAAGCGACGCCTGAAACCGGAGCTCTGAGGAGGGACCCGACAGCAGCGTCCTGAGCGCCGTGTGGAGAGCCTGGCCAGCCCCCCACGACGGACTTCTGATTAAGGACCCTGCCCCCTGCGACATCTAGGTGAGTATCATACTGGTCAATAATGGGACAAACTCACTCTGCCCATGACAGACATCTCTATAAACAACTTAAGTACTTACTAAGCTCCGGTCCAAGTCAATTACCTAAACAGGAGCTAAAAAACCTCTTAGAATGGACTCTGATTAATTTCCCAAATGCTGACCGTTCAGCCGTCTTTACAAGAGACTTCTGGGACACAGTTCGGGTTAAACTCTTTAATAATATCTCCCGCCGGGATTGGGCTGCCGCGGAGCTGGTCCCGGCTTGCAGAGCGCTCGTGGAGCTGTTTGCTGTGAAGGCGCCGCCCGCAGCAGCCACCTCGCCGGGTCCCGCTCCTGCTGCGAGCCCGCCCCTTGCCGCCGCGAGCCTGCAACCGGGCACGGCCCCCGCCCCGCCGCCGGACCTCACGGCTCCGGTACCCGCGGTCCAGCTGTCTCGTGCCGCCCCGCCCCACCCCCCCGCGGTCCCTGCACCGGTCACCCCTGCCCCACCGGACTCCACCGCCCCCCCCACCGCCCCCGTCATCTCCACCCCCACGGTCCCGTTAGTCCCTGCTGTCCCGCCTCTCGCGGCTCCGGTAGCCGCGGTCCGACTGACTCGTGCCGCCCCGCCCCCCGCCCCCGCTGTCCTGGCAGCCGTCACCCCTGTCCCACCGGACCCTACGACCCCCTCCACCGCTCCCCCCATCCCCGCCCCCCCCATCCCGTTCCTCCCTGCTGCCCCGGCTCCCGCGGTCCCCGCCCTCGGCTCCAGCGTCTTCGCGGCCCCGTCCCTCGCTCCTCCCACCCCGTCCGCCAGCGCCTTCGCGGCCCCGCCCCCCGCCGATAGCCCCGCGGGGCCAGCGGCTGCTCCCCAGCCACCTACGGGTCCTACCGCTCCCCTAGCCGCGCCTGTTATGGCTGTAGCCACCATCATAGCCGGCCCCCCGCAAAGCCAGGCGGCGACCCTTCTTCCAGCCCCCCAGGTCCCCCTCGCCGCCACCGACACGGCGCCGGTGGTGGTCAACGTCCCGTCCGCGTCCGTGGGACACGGAGCGCCCCAGCCCCGCCAGCCACCTGGTGCCGGCGCTGCAGCGCCTACACAGATGGCTGCTGCCTCTCCCGTGCCTGCCGCTGCTCCAGCCCCGTCTCCTGGCACCGCCGCGCCGGCAGCCACACCAGCCCAGCCTGCAAACTCCCAGCGGCAGCACGCCGCGGTCCAGCCGCCGACTGGCCCACCGTTCGCCATGGCCCCACCGCAACATACTCCCGCCGCCTCCACGCCGGCCCTCCCGCCTCCCGCAGCCCCGGGATCGTCTCCTGCCGACGGGACAGCCCTGCCACCTCCCGCTCTCCCCGACACACAGACAGCGGCCATCACAGTCCGCCACGTTGACCTGATGGCGTAACCCACGCACGCTCACACTTCTCCAACCACAGCACTGCTCACGGAACTAGCTCCGCCACCGCCCCCCACGGCTTTCACCTCGCCTTCAATAGAGCCACCCGCACCCCCTCGCCCGCTGCCGCGGAGCCGGTTGCTCGCGGCCCCCCCGCCTCCTCGCCCGCCACCGCGGAGATCGGCAGTGCCATCGCCGCCCCCGCCGGGGCCCTCCGGCACCGCACAGCTGTATCCCTCGGCTACCGCCGCCCAGCAACATCCCTCCGCGCAGCTCAGCCTCGCCTCACAAGCCGCAAACAGGGGGGGAACGGAGGGCAGTGGTGCAGCTCCAGTGGCAGGGAAGACGGAGAGCCGCTCTGCCCGAGCTGATGCTTTAAATCTAACACCAGGAAACCCTGAAAAGCAGCCAGATTTGTTTGCAATGAGCCCCAGAGTCCCGCCAGCGAGCGGCTGGGATCTTGCAACCCATAAGGAGAAAACGAGTTCTGAGAGTTTGTTAGCGCTACTTTCTGAATCAAAAAATCCTCCAAAGTGCTCAGATTATTCTCAATTAACAGATTGGCATGAAATAAGACTCCAAAGCTGTAAAGATGAAAGTCTATTAGCTAAGCCTGTGATAGCTAGCCAACAGCCTGACAGTCCCAAAACGTGGGTTCCCATCCCCACTCACGAAATTAAAGAACTAAGAAGGGCTGTAAGAGATAGTGGTATTTGCTCACCGTATCTTAAACAACTGCTAAAAAGTACCCTAAAAAGAACACATCAAACCCTAAAACGCATTTTAGATCAACAGAGAGGGGGAGAAGTCCAGGATACACCTCAAAGGAGGTTGAACAAGGCTTTGTATGTTTACAATTTTTTGAATAGCTCTGCAGAAGAGCCTGATCCCCCCATTTATAGACATTTTTTGAACAACAAAAAAGCAAAACTGAAAGAGCGCCCCCCAGTTTTGATTAAAAATCTAGACTCAGGAAAAATAGAAGGACCATACAATCTTATAATGTGGGGGAAGGGGTTTGCATGTGTTTCCACAGGTGAAGGAATCAAGTGGGTTCCAGCAAAAAACGTGAAGCCATACCTCGCATCAAAGCCTGCTGATGCCACCACACCAGCCAGTGACTCTGCAAGTGGAAGCCAGGAAGCAAGCACCCAGACCTGAACTGCGCAGAATCACCAGAAGAAAGTGATCTGCCAAAAACAGCTCAAGAAAAGAATGGAGTTTTCTCATTTGCGCGCGTGCATGTTGCTTTTATTCTTTTGTTTTAGTTTTTGTAGTGAAGCTTTACCTGTGAATCAACCAAAGACAAATGTCTGGGTTGCTTTAGCCAAATCCGCAGGCTCCGATACCATCTGTCTATCTGACACAAGCCCTGACAAACCTTTTTCAACCTGTTTAGTTGGAGTACCTCTTCCAGAAGGTTTTGATAATATTACTCTTGATAAGTATTGGCCATATGACGATCATCATGTATCTCCAACTCCCAGCCATAGACACCAAACTTATATTGATAATTCTAAAATTGATAAATCTGACCTTCAAGAGCTAGAAATCCTAGGTTCGTTAACTATGGATACCTGCTATTTCTTTCACTTTCAAGGAGAAAACGGTCCCCATTTAAATGTTACCCCATATCACCCAGCTTATAGCAATGTAACTTCTTGGTGTAGTCAAGTTAAGCTTCTTATATATGACGAACCTCATGCAGATCGTTTTAGCAAACTTCCTATTCGATTCCCCAGAGGAATTTGGCTCATCTGTGGAGACAGGGCCTGGCAAGGTATACCTTCAAAAATAGATGGTGGCCCTTGTGCTCTGGGACAACTTACAATTATTGCTCCCAGTGTCAAAGAGGTAATCAAAAAGAAAAGCAGAAAGATCAGATCTTCCTGGGGACATCAGTACGATAGTGACTGTGATAGTGACTTCCACCCTTGGAACTCTGGAAAATCAATTGTTGCAAGCATTTTTCTACCTCAGTTAAGCTCCTCAATTGCTTTAAAACAGTTAAACAAGTTGGGATGTTGGCTCAGCAAGGAGGTAAATGCCACCTCTACTATGATCAGTGATCTGTTAACCGATGAAGAGGCAGTCAGACATGCCACTTTACAAAATAGAGCTGCCGTTGATTATCTTTTATTAGCACATGGGCACGGCTGTGAAGATTTTGAAGGATTATGCTGTATGAACTTATCCGATCATTCTGTTTCCATTCACAAACAGCTACAAAACCTAAAGGATCTAGCTAACCAAATTAGAACAGATGACCCGTCTTGGCTGGACAGTTTGTTTGATGATTGGAGCTTTGCACCTTGGCTAAGGGAACTCTGTAAAATAGGCTTGATTATTCTAGTAGTAATAATTATAGTTTTAGTAGCAGTACCTTGTATGCTTCAGTGTGTGCAAAAAATAACGAGTAGGACTGTATCTAATATCTTAGTTGTTCATCAGAACGGGGGAGATGTTGGGGAAGATGAAACAGGAAAGCCTTATAAATATGATTGCCTAACAAAAGATTCTGGGAATATGAAAACTGTGAGCGACATCGAAATGAAGGCCATCTTTGAGATATAGAGTCTTAGTTACTGAACAACTGGAAAACAATGGTATAGCCGGCTGAAGGTAATCCCCTCTTGATTGAACAATACCCTCTGCTTGCAGACAGGTCCAAGGGTCAGAGCAGACCCTACTAGCTCAGCAGAAGGGGTCCAAAGAGTAGTTTTTAGAAGTTAAAATGTAACACTCTATGGTAATGTAAGAACTCTTATAGGCTGTATGTAAATGCTATAGGATTTGTACCTTGTATTAGATTGGCTACTGAGAATTAGAATATTCACTACAGAAGATGATTTATTGTATTGTAACAAGCTCCTCGCTCTCTTAACTCCTCTCCTCTTAGTAATGCTCTTCTCCTCTTAGTAACGCTCTTAGTAACTCTCTTAGTAGCTCTCTTAGTAATGCTCTTCTCCTCTTAGTAGCTCTCTTAGTAACTCTCTTGCTCTTCTTCTTCCTCTTAATTCAGCTCTCCTCTTAGTTTGTCTCTCTTGCTCTTTACACTCTTAGCTCTCAGCCTCTTGCTCTAGCTCTCTCGCTCACTCTCTCTCCCTCTCTTACACCTTGGGCCTGCTTGGAGCTGCAGCTGGCAGCTCTAAGCAGTGCCCCTGTACCCACGCCCTCTGCAATAAACTGCATGCTCCAAAGACCTGCTTATAGAGATCTCTCGTCGCCGTCCATCTCCAGCCGGGCCCGACCGAACCCACACCCTCATCACCATCATCGCCATCAATTTCGACATTTGTGATGCTGGGGAACTACAAGGAAGCCTGGCTCCTCTGTGACACCACCACAGAAGCTCAGGGGAGCCCTGGAGACCGTGCTGATGCTATTGAACCTGATGCAACCCTGCCTCCTCTGTGACACCACAGAACCTCTGGGAGCCCTGGAGACCGTGCTGATGCTATGGAACCTGATGCAACCCTGCCTCCACTGTGACACCACAGAAGCTCAGGGAGCCCTGGAGACTGTGGTGATGCTATGGAACCTGATGCAACCCTGCCTCCACTGTGACACCACAGAACCTCTGGGAGCCCTGGAGACCGTGGTGATGCTATGGAACCTGATGCAACCCTGCCTCCACTGTGACACCACAGAAGCTCGGGGAGCTCTGCAGACCGTGGGGATGCTGGCGAAGCTGACGGAACCCTGGGCACCACAGTGACGCTATGGAACCTGGTGGAACCGAGGGGCCACAGTGACACTGTGGGGCCTTTTGGAAGCAACAGGACCCTGGTGGGAAGCCACGGGATGATTAATCCTGCACGAACCTGCTCCAGGTGGGCTCCTCTCTCCCGGCTTCCACAGGTGCTGCTAGGATCCCACTCCGGCACTGGCTTGGCACGGGCTCACGGCTTCCTTTGGCAATGGCTCTGCTCCAGGATGGCATGCTGCAGAGAATGCAGGTAGATTTTGTGCTCACTCCTGGCATGCAGCTGGACAATAAAGCCTGATCCAGCCCCCCCTCAGCATATGTCCGGCTCTGGCATTGGGGCGGGGCAACTTTGGGAGCAGCCCCAGCCCTGCTCCTGCTCCCGGCTGGGCACCCAGCTGCTGGGACACAGGTGTGTCCTGATGCCACCGTCTACTCCTTTGAGAAGGGGAGGACAGAGTGCATCAGGGAGTTTGGTGTGGCTTACATGCGGCAAGGAGAAGGTGCAGCCCCAAACTGGCTTTCACTTCTAGAACCTTTTGCTATTGCGGGAGCAGCTGCTGGAGCTTTTCAACCGAGCTGCAAGAGTGAAAAGTGTGATGGCATGTCTATCTGAGAAGGAAGGTTCGGTGCCGCAGCCTGTTGTGCACAATTTATATGCTGATAAGAGAAGGGGGTGCTTTTGCAACGTTTTCCTTCCTGACACTTCTGTCTCTGTGAGCTTTAGCTGCTTGGACTCAGGGATACCGAAGGTATGTGAAAGTGACTGGGATGCGAGAATCATGTTGCACAGGGAACAGGGAAGGTCAGCAAATGTTTCCTGTCCTGGCACATCTCTCAGTCTGAACTGCAGCTGCAGATGCTTCACTTCCGCCAAGGACTCTGCCACCTTGAGAGAAGGATGCGCTCTATGGAGTTGAGAAAGAAAGTGCGTCTCACTAGCTTCTTTCCTCTACTTCATAGACAGCAAAGGGGCTATGAAAGGCAGCACTGGCTTTTTGTTCTAGGACTTCTTCTTTACAAGCAGCTGCTGGATGTTTGGAAGGGGGTTTGGGATATGCAAAAATGAGAGGCTAAGATGGTAAGAGGGTAAGATGGAAGTCATCTGGCAAAAGCAGAGCTCACAAAAGGGCCAGCTGAGAAAGCTCTTGCTGCCTACAACTTCAACTGCACCCCTCAAAGCAGCAGCACACACGCTGCTCTCGGCACTTTCCTTCTCAGCTCTACGCACCATCCTAAGCCTTGCCTCTCCCACACTCAGGATCCAAAGACAACGGCACCAGGGACTGCTCACACACTAAAGGCACCAGGACAAAAGGCTCACCAGCTTGGCCTTTGCATTCCCGCTGACAGCTCCACAGCTTGAACCCAGAGAACTGCCTGCTGCCAACAGCCTTTCCAATCACTCTGAGCACCTCATGACAAGGAGTGTGGGGAATGAATCTCCAGCAGCCTCCTGCCCCAGGCTGTCCCCCGGGAGCAGCCCTGCTCCAGGCCGTGACTGCCACCTGCACAGCCAAAGGACCCAGAGCCGGTGTTACACACCACGGCTGTGCCTGGCACAGAGACACCAGTGGCCACACAAGTGGCCATGGCACTGTCCACACACAGTCCCTGCTGCTGCTCCCCCAGCCGCTGGCACCAACTCCCAGCCACCCACTCCTAAAGCCACGGGGCCCACTGGGACACTGCGGGGGCTCGTGGAAGCCAGCGGCCATTGTGACACAGCGGGGCTGCACAGAGCCCACGGTGCTTTGTGACCCGTGGCTCCCAGGAGAGCCTTTGTGATGCTGGGGAACTACAAGGAAGCCTGGCTCCTCTGTGACACCACCACAGAAGCTCAGGGGAGCCCTGGAGACCGTGCTGATGCTATTGAACCTGATGCAACCCTGCCTCCTCTGTGACACCACAGAAGCTCTTGGAGCCCTGGAGACCGTGGTGATGCTATGGAACCTGATGCAACCCTGCCTCCTCTGTGACACCACAGAACCTCTGGGAGCCCTGGAGACCGTGCTGATGCTATGGAACCTGATGCAACCCTGCCTCCTCTGTGACACCACAGAAGCTCAGGGAGCCCTGGAGACTGTGGTGATGCTATGGAACCTGATGCAACCCTGCCTCCACTGTGACACCACAGAACCTCTGGGAGCCCTGGAGACCGTGCTGATGCTATGGAACCTGATGCAACCCTGCCTCCACTGTGACACCACAGAAGCTCGGGGAGCTCTGCAGACCGTGGGGATGCTGGCGAAGCTGACGGAACCCTGGGCACCACAGTGACGCTATGGAACCTGGTGGAACCGAGGGGCCACAGTGACACTGTGGGGCCTTTTGGAAGCAACAGGACCCTGGTGGGAAGCCACGGGATGATTAATCCTGCACGAACCTGCTCCAGGTGGGCTCCTCTCTCCCGGCTTCCACAGGTGCTGCTAGGATCCCACTCCGGCACTGGCTTGGCACGGGCTCACGGCTTCCTTTGGCAATGGCTCTGCTCCAGGATGGCATGCTGCAGAGAATGCAGGTAGATTTTGTGCTCACTCCTGGCATGCAGCTGGACAATAAAGCCTGATCCAGCCCCCCCTCAGCATATGTCCGGCTCTGGCATTGGGGCGGGGCAACTTTGGGAGCAGCCCCAGCCCTGCTCCTGCTCCCAGCTGGGCACCCAGCTGCTGGGACACAGGTGTGTCCTGATGCCACCGTCTACTCCTTTGAGAAGGGGAGGACAGAGTGCATCAGGGAGTTTGGTGTGGCTTACATGCGGCAAGGAGAAGGTGCAGCCCCAAACTGGCTTTCACTTCTAGAACCTTTTGCTATTGCGGGAGCAGCTGCTGGAGCTTTTCAACCGAGCTGCAAGAGTGAAAAGTGTGATGGCATGTCTATCTGAGAAGGAAGGTTCGGTGCCGCAGCCTGTTGTGCACAATTTATATGCTGATAAGAGAAGGGGGTGCTTTTGGAACGTTTTCCTTCCTGACACTTCTGTCTCTGTGAGCTTTAGCTGCTTGGACTCAGGGATACCGAAGGTATGTGAAAGTGACTGGGATGCGAGAATCATGTTGCACAGGGAACAGGGAAGGTCAGCAAATGTTTCCTGTCCTGGCACATCTCTCAGTCTGAACTGCAGCTGCAGATGCTTCACTTCCGCCAAGGACTCTGCCACCTTGAGAGAAGGATGCGCTCTATGGAGTTGAGAAAGAAAGTGCGTCTCACTAGCTTCTTTCCTCTACTTCATAGACAGCAAAGGGGCTATGAAAGGCAGCACTGGCTTTTTGTTCTAGGACTTCTTCTTTACAAGCAGCTGCTGGATGTTTGGAAGGGGGTTTGGGATATGCAAAAATGAGAGGCTAAGATGGTAAGAGGGTAAGATGGAAGTCATCTGGCAAAAGCAGAGCTCACAAAAGGGCCAGCTGAGAAAGCTCTTGCTGCCTACAACTTCAACTGCACCCCTCAAAGCAGCAGCACACACGCTGCTCTCGGCACTTTCCTTCTCAGCTCTACGCACCATCCTAAGCCTTGCCTCTCCCACACTCAGGATCCAAAGACAACGGCACCAGGGACTGCTCACACACTAAAGGCACCAGGACAAAAGGCTCACCAGCTTGGCCTTTGCATTCCCGCTGACAGCTCCACAGCTTGAACCCAGAGAACTGCCTGCTGCCAACAGCCTTTCCAATCACTCTGAGCACCTCATGACAAGGAGTGTGGGGAATGAATCTCCAGCAGCCTCCTGCCCCAGGCTGTCCCCCGGGAGCAGCCCTGCTCCAGGCCGTGACTGCCACCTGCACAGCCAAAGGACCCAGAGCCGGTGTTACACACCACGGCTGTGCCTGGCACAGAGACACCAGTGGCCACACAAGTGGCCATGGCACTGTCCACACACAGTCCCTGCTGCTGCTCCCCCAGCCGCTGGCACCAACTCCCAGCCACCCACTCCTAAAGCCACGGGGCCCACTGGGACACTGCGGGGGCTCGTGGAAGCCAGCGGCCATTGTGACACAGCGGGGCTGCACAGAGCCCACGGTGCTTTGTGACCCGTGGCTCCCAGGAGAGCCTTTGTGATGCTGGGGAACTACAAGGAAGCCTGGCTCCTCTGTGACACCACCACAGAAGCTCAGGGGAGCCCTGGAGACCGTGCTGATGCTATGGAACCTGATGCAACCCTGCCTCCTCTGTGACACCACAGAACCTCTGGGAGCCCTGGAGACCGTGCTGATGCTATGGAACCTGATGCAACCCTGCCTCCACTGTGACACCACAGAAGCTCAGGGAGCCCTGGAGACTGTGCTGATGCTATTGAACCTGATGCAACCCTGCCTCCTCTGTGACACCACAGAAGCTCTTGGAGCCCTGGAGACCGTGGTGATGCTATGGAACCTGATGCAACCCTGCCTCCTCTGTGACACCACAGAACCTCTGGGAGCCCTGGAGACCGTGCTGATGCTATGGAACCTGATGCAACCCTGCCTCCACTGTGACACCACAGAAGCTCAGGGAGCCCTGGAGACTGTGGTGATGCTATGGAACCTGATGCAACCCTGCCTCCACTGTGACACCACAGAACCTCTGGGAGCCCTGGAGACCGTGCTGATGCTATGGAACCTGATGCAACCCTGCCTCCACTGTGACACCACAGAAGCTCGGGGAGCTCTGCAGACCGTGGGGATGCTGGCGAAGCTGACGGAACCCTGGGCACCACAGTGACGCTATGGAACCTGGTGGAACCGAGGGGCCACAGTGACACTGTGGGGCCTTTTGGAAGCAACAGGACCCTGGTGGGAAGCCACGGGATGATTAATCCTGCACGAACCTGCTCCAGGTGGGCTCCTCTCTCCCGGCTTCCACAGGTGCTGCAAGGATCCCACTCCGGCACTGGCTTGGCACGGGCTCACGGCTTCCTTTGGCAATGGCTCTGCTCCAGGATGGCATGCTGCAGAGAATGCAGGTAGATTTTGTGCTCACTCCTGGCATGCAGCTGGACAATAAAGCCTGATCCAGCCCCCCCTCAGCATATGTCCGGCTCTGGCATTGGGGCGGGGCAACTTTGGGAGCAGCCCCAGCCCTGCTCCTGCTCCCGGCTGGGCACCCAGCTGCTGGGACACAGGTGTGTCCTGATGCCACCGTCTACTCCTTTGAGAAGGGGAGGACAGAGTGCATCAGGGAGTTTGGTGTGGCTTACATGCGGCAAGGAGAAGGTGCAGCCCCAAACTGGCTTTCACTTCTAGAACCTTTTGCTATTGCGGGAGCAGCTGCTGGAGCTTTTCAACCGAGCTGCAAGAGTGAAAAGTGTGATGGCATGTCTATCTGAGAAGGAAGGTTCGGTGCCGCAGCCTGTTGTGCACAATTTATATGCTGATAAGAGAAGGGGGTGCTTTTGGAACGTTTTCCTTCCTGACACTTCTGTCTCTGTGAGCTTTAGCTGCTTGGACTCAGGGATACCGAAGGTATGTGAAAGTGACTGGGATGCGAGAATCATGTTGCACAGGGAACAGGGAAGGTCAGCAAATGTTTCCTGTCCTGGCACATCTCTCAGTCTGAACTGCAGCTGCAGATGCTTCACTTCCGCCAAGGACTCTGCCACCTTGAGAGAAGGATGCGCTCTATGGAGTTGAGAAAGAAAGTGCGTCTCACTAGCTTCTTTCCTCTACTTCATAGACAGCAAAGGGGCTATGAAAGGCAGCACTGGCTTTTTGTTCTAGGACTTCTTCTTTACAAGCAGCTGCTGGATGTTTGGAAGGGGGTTTGGGATATGCAAAAATGAGAGGCTAAGATGGTAAGAAGGTAAGATGGAAGTCATCTGGCAAAAGCAGAGCTCACAAAAGGGCCAGCTGAGAAAGCTCTTGCTGCCTACAACTTCAACTGCACCCCTCAAAGCAGCAGCACACACGCTGCTCTCGGCACTTTCCTTCTCAGCTCTACGCACCATCCTAAGCCTTGCCTCTCCCACACTCAGGATCCAAAGACAACGGCACCAGGGACTGCTCACACACTAAAGGCACCAGGACAAAAGGCTCACCAGCTTGGCCTTTGCATTCCCGCTGACAGCTCCACAGCTTGAACCCAGAGAACTGCCTGCTGCCAACAGCCTTTCCAATCACTCTGAGCACCTCATGACAAGGAGTGTGGGGAATGAATCTCCAGCAGCCTCCTGCCCCAGGCTGTCCCCCAGGAGCAGCCCTGCTCCAGGCCGTGACTGCCACCTGCACAGCCAAAGGACCCAGAGCCGGTGTTACACACCACGGCTGTGCCTGGCACAGAGACACCAGTGGCCACACAAGTGGCCATGGCACTGTCCACACACAGTCCCTGCTGCTGCTCCCCCAGCCGCTGGCACCAACTCCCAGCCACCCACTCCTAAAGCCACGGGGCCCACTGGGACACTGCGGGGGCTCGTGGAAGCCAGCGGCCATTGTGACACAGCGGGGCTGCACAGAGCCCACGGTGCTTTGTGACCCGTGGCTCCCAGGAGTGCCTTTGTGATGCTGGGGAACTACAAGGAAGCCTGGCTCCTCTGTGACACCACCACAGAAGCTCAGGGGAGCCCTGGAGACTGTGCTGATGCTATTGAACCTGATGCAACCCTGCCTCCTCTGTGACACCACAGAAGCTCTTGGAGCCCTGGAGACCGTGCTGATGCTATGGAACCTGATGCAACCCTGCCTCCTCTGTGACACCACAGAACCTCTGGGAGCTCTGGAGACCGTGCTGATGCTATGGAACCTGATGCAACCCTGCCTCCACTGTGACACCACAGAAGCTCAGGGAGCCCTGGAGACTGTGGTGATGCTATGGAACCTGATGCAACCCTGCCTCCACTGTGACACCACAGAACCTCTGGGAGCCCTGGAGACCGTGCTGATGCTATGGAACCTGATGCAACCCTGCCTCCACTGTGACACCACAGAAGCTCGGGGAGCTCTGCAGACCGTGGGGATGCTGGCGAAGCTGACGGAACCCTGGGCACCACAGTGACGCTATGGAACCTGGTGGAACCGAGGGGCCACAGTGACACTGTGGGGCCTTTTGGAAGCAACAGGACCCTGGTGGGAAGCCACGGGATGATTAATCCTGCACGAACCTGCTCCAGGTGGGCTCCTCTCTCCCGGCTTCCACAGGTGCTGCTAGGATCCCACTCCGGCACTGGCTTGGCACGGGCTCACGGCTTCCTTTGGCAATGGCTCTGCTCCAGGATGGCATGCTGCAGAGAATGCAGGTAGATTTTGTGCTCACTCCTGGCATGCAGCTGGACAATAAAGCCTGATCCAGCCCCCCCTCAGCATATGTCCGGCTCTGGCATTGGGGCGGGGCAACTTTGGGAGCAGCCCCAGCCCTGCTCCTGCTCCCGGCTGGGCACCCAGCTGCTGGGACACAGGTGTGTCCTGATGCCACCGTCTACTCCTTTGAGAAGGGGAGGACAGAGTGCATCAGGGAGTTTGGTGTGGCTTACATGCGGCAAGGAGAAGGTGCAGCCCCAAACTGGCTTTCACTTCTAGAACCTTTTGCTATTGCGGGAGCAGCTGCTGGAGCTTTTCAACCGAGCTGCAAGAGTGAAAAGTGTGATGGCATGTCTATCTGAGAAGGAAGGTTCGGTGCCGCAGCCTGTTGTGCACAATTTATATGCTGATAAGAGAAGGGGGTGCTTTTGGAACGTTTTCCTTCCTGACACTTCTGTCTCTGTGAGCTTTAGCTGCTTGGACTCAGGGATACCGAAGGTATGTGAAAGTGACTGGGATGCGAGAATCATGTTGCACAGGGAACAGGGAAGGTCAGCAAATGTTTCCTGTCCTGGCACATCTCTCAGTCTGAACTGCAGCTGCAGATGCTTCACTTCCGCCAAGGACTCTGCCACCTTGAGAGAAGGATGCGCTCTATGGAGTTGAGAAAGAAAGTGCGTCTCACTAGCTTCTTTCCTCTACTTCATAGACAGCAAAGGGGCTATGAAAGGCAGCACTGGCTTTTTGTTCTAGGACTTCTTCTTTACAAGCAGCTGCTGGATGTTTGGAAGGGGGTTTGGGATATGCAAAAATGAGAGGCTAAGATGGTAAGAGGGTAAGATGGAAGTCATCTGGCAAAAGCAGAGCTCACAAAAGGGCCAGCTGAGAAAGCTCTTGCTGCCTACAACTTCAACTGCACCCCTCAAAGCAGCAGCACACACGCTGCTCTCGGCACTTTCCTTCTCAGCTCTACGCACCATCCTAAGCCTTGCCTCTCCCACACTCAGGATCCAAAGACAACGGCACCAGGGACTGCTCACACACTAAAGGCACCAGGACAAAAGGCTCACCAGCTTGGCCTTTGCATTCCCGCTGACAGCTCCACAGCTTGAACCCAGAGAACTGCCTGCTGCCAACAGCCTTTCCAATCACTCTGAGCACCTCATGACAAGGAGTGTGGGGAATGAATCTCCAGCAGCCTCCTGCCCCAGGCTGTCCCCCGGGAGCAGCCCTGCTCCAGGCCGTGACTGCCACCTGCACAGCCAAAGGACCCAGAGCCGGTGTTACACACCACGGCTGTGCCTGGCACAGAGACACCAGTGGCCACACAAGTGGCCATGGCACTGTCCACACACAGTCCCTGCTGCTGCTCCCCCAGCCGCTGGCACCAACTCCCAGCCACCCACTCCTAAAGCCACGGGGCCCACTGGGACACTGCGGGGGCTCGTGGAAGCCAGCGGCCATTGTGACACAGCGGGGCTGCACAGAGCCCACGGTGCTTTGTGACCCGTGGCTCCCAGGAGAGCCTTTGTGATGCTGGGGAACTACAAGGAAGCCTGGCTCCTCTGTGACACCACCACAGAAGCTCAGGGGAGCCCTGGAGGCCGTGCTGATGCTATTGAACCTGATGCAACCCTGCCTCCTCTGTGACACCACAGAACCTCTGGGAGCTCTGGAGACCGTGCTGATGCTATGGAACCTGATGCAACCCTGCCTCCACTGTGACACCACAGAAGCTCAGGGAGCCCTGGAGACTGTGGTGATGCTATGGAACCTGATGCAACCCTGCCTCCACTGTGACACCACAGAACCTCTGGGAGCCCTGGAGACCGTGCTGATGCCATGGAACCTGATGCAACCCTGCCTCCACTGTGACACCACAGAAGCTCGGGGAGCTCTGCAGACCGTGGGGATGCTGGCGAAGCTGACGGAACCCTGGGCACCACAGTGACGCTATGGAACCTGGTGGAACCGAGGGGCCACAGTGACACTGTGGGGCCTTTTGGAAGCAACAGGACCCTGGTGGGAAGCCACGGGATGATTAATCCTGCACGAACCTGCTCCAGGTGGGCTCCTCTCTCCCGGCTTCCACAGGTGCTGCTAGGATCCCACTCCGGCACTGGCTTGGCACGGGCTCACGGCTTCCTTTGGCAATGGCTCTGCTCCAGGATGGCATGCTGCAGAGAATGCAGGTAGATTTTGTGCTCACTCCTGGCATGCAGCTGGACAATAAAGCCTGATCCAGCCCCCCCTCAGCATATGTCCGGCTCTGGCATTGGGGCGGGGCAACTTTGGGAGCAGCCCCAGCCCTGCTCCTGCTCCCGGCTGGGCACCCAGCTGCTGGGACACAGGTGTGTCCTGATGCCACCGTCTACTCCTTTGAGAAGGGGAGGACAGAGTGCATCAGGGAGTTTGGTGTGGCTTACATGCGGCAAGGAGAAGGTGCAGCCCCAAACTGGCTTTCACTTCTAGAACCTTTTGCTATTGCGGGAGCAGCTGCTGGAGCTTTTCAACCGAGCTGCAAGAGTGAAAAGTGTGATGGCATGTCTATCTGAGAAGGAAGGTTCGGTGCCGCAGCCTGTTGTGCACAATTTATATGCTGATAAGAGAAGGGGGTGCTTTTGGAACGTTTTCCTTCCTGACACTTCTGTCTCTGTGAGCTTTAGCTGCTTGGACTCAGGGATACCGAAGGTATGTGAAAGTGACTGGGATGCGAGAATCATGTTGCACAGGGAACAGGGAAGGTCAGCAAATGTTTCCTGTCCTGGCACATCTCTCAGTCTGAACTGCAGCTGCAGATGCTTCACTTCCGCCAAGGACTCTGCCACCTTGAGAGAAGGATGCGCTCTATGGAGTTGAGAAAGAAAGTGCGTCTCACTAGCTTCTTTCCTCTACTTCATAGACAGCAAAGGGGCTATGAAAGGCAGCACTGGCTTTTTGTTCTAGGACTTCTTCTTTACAAGCAGCTGCTGGATGTTTGGAAGGGGGTTTGGGATATGCAAAAATGAGAGGCTAAGATGGTAAGAGGGTAAGATGGAAGTCATCTGGCAAAAGCAGAGCTCACAAAAGGGCCAGCTGAGAAAGCTCTTGCTGCCTACAACTTCAACTGCACCCCTCAAAGCAGCAGCACACACGCTGCTCTCGGCACTTTCCTTCTCAGCTCTACGCACCATCCTAAGCCTTGCCTCTTCCACACTCAGGATCCAAAGACAACGGCACCAGGGACTGCTCACACACTAAAGGCACCAGGACAAAAGGCTCACCAGCTTGGCCTTTGCATTCCCGCTGACAGCTCCACAGCTTGAACCCAGAGAACTGCCTGCTGCCAACAGCCTTTCCAATCACTCTGAGCACCTCATGACAAGGAGTGTGGGGAATGAATCTCCAGCAGCCTCCTGCCCCAGGCTGTCCCCCGGGAGCAGCCCTGCTCCAGGCCGTGACTGCCACCTGCACAGCCAAAGGACCCAGAGCCGGTGTTACACACCACGGCTGTGCCTGGCACAGAGACACCAGTGGCCACACAAGTGGCCATGGCACTGTCCACACACAGTCCCTGCTGCTGCTCCCCCAGCCGCTGGCACCAACTCCCAGCCACCCACTCCTAAAGCCACGGGGCCCACTGGGACACTGCGGGGGCTCGTGGAAGCCAGCGGCCATTGTGACACAGCGGGGCTGCACAGAGCCCACGGTGCTTTGTGACCCGTGGCTCCCAGGAGAGCCTTTGTGATGCTGGGGAACTACAAGGAAGCCTGGCTCCTCTGTGACACCACCACAGAAGCTCAGGGGAGCCCTGGAGACCGTGCTGATGCTATTGAACCTGATGCAACCCTGCCTCCTCTGTGACAACACAGAAGCTCTTGGAGCCCTGGAGACCGTGCTGATGCTATGGAACCTGATGCAACCCTGCCTCCTCTGTGACACCACAGAACCTCTGGGAGCCCTGGAGACCGTGCTGATGCTATGGAACCTGATGCAACCCTGCCTCCACTGTGACACCACAGAAGCTCAGGGAGCCCTGGAGACTGTGGTGATGCTATGGAACCTGATGCAACCCTGCCTCCACTGTGACACCACAGAACCTCTGGGAGCCCTGGAGACCGTGCTGATGCTATGGAACCTGATGCAACCCTGCCTCCACTGTGACACCACAGAAGCTCGGGGAGCTCTGCAGACCGTGGGGATGCTGGCGAAGCTGACGGAACCCTGGGCACCACAGTGACGCTATGGAACCTGGTGGAACCGAGGGGCCACAGTGACACTGTGGGGCCTTTTGGAAGCAACAGGACCCTGGTGGGAAGCCACGGGATGATTAATCCTGCACGAACCTGCTCCAGGTGGGCTCCTCTCTCCCGGCTTCCACAGGTGCTGCTAGGATCCCACTCCGGCACTGGCTTGGCACGGGCTCACGGCTTCCTTTGGCAATGGCTCTGCTCCAGGATGGCATGCTGCAGAGAATGCAGGTAGATTTTGTGCTCACTCCTGGCATGCAGCTGGACAATAAAGCCTGATCCAGCCCCCCCTCAGCATATGTCCGGCTCTGGCATTGGGGCGGGGCAACTTTGGGAGCAGCCCCAGCCCTGCTCCTGCTCCCGGCTGGGCACCCAGCTGCTGGGACACAGGTGTGTCCTGATGCCACCGTCTACTCCTTTGAGAAGGGGAGGACAGAGTGCATCAGGGAGTTTGGTGTGGCTTACATGCGGCAAGGAGAAGGTGCAGCCCCAAACTGGCTTTCACTTCTAGAACCTTTTGCTATTGCGGGAGCAGCTGCTGGAGCTTTTCAACCGAGCTGCAAGAGTGAAAAGTGTGATGGCATGTCTATCTGAGAAGGAAGGTTCGGTGCCGCAGCCTGTTGTGCACAATTTATATGCTGATAAGAGAAGGGGGTGCTTTTGCAACGTTTTCCTTCCTGACACTTCTGTCTCTGTGAGCTTTAGCTGCTTGGACTCAGGGATACCGAAGGTATGTGAAAGTGACTGGGATGCGAGAATCATGTTGCACAGGGAACAGGGAAGGTCAGCAAATGTTTCCTGTCCTGGCACATCTCTCAGTCTGAACTGCAGCTGCAGATGCTTCACTTCCGCCAAGGACTCTGCCACCTTGAGAGAAGGATGCGCTCTATGGAGTTGAGAAAGAAAGTGCGTCTCACTAGCTTCTTTCCTCTACTTCATAGACAGCAAAGGGGCTATGAAAGGCAGCACTGGCTTTTTGTTCTAGGACTTCTTCTTTACAAGCAGCTGCTGGATGTTTGGAAGGGGGTTTGGGATATGCAAAAATGAGAGGCTAAGATGGTAAGAGGGTAAGATGGAAGTCATCTGGCAAAAGCAGAGCTCACAAAAGGGCCAGCTGAGAAAGCTCTTGCTGCCTACAACTTCAACTGCACCCCTCAAAGCAGCAGCACACACGCTGCTCTCGGCACTTTCCTTCTCAGCTCTACGCACCATCCTAAGCCTTGCCTCTCCCACACTCAGGATCCAAAGACAACGGCACCAGGGACTGCTCACACACTAAAGGCACCAGGACAAAAGGCTCACCAGCTTGGCCTTTGCATTCCCGCTGACAGCTCCACAGCTTGAACCCAGAGAACTGCCTGCTGCCAACAGCCTTTCCAATCACTCTGAGCACCTCATGACAAGGAGTGTGGGGAATGAATCTCCAGCAGCCTCCTGCCCCAGGCTGTCCCCCGGGAGCAGCCCTGCTCCAGGCTGTGACTGCCACCTGCACAGCCAAAGGACCCAGAGCCGGTGTTACACACCACGGCTGTGCCTGGCACAGAGACACCAGTGGCCACACAAGTGGCCATGGCACTGTCCACACACAGTCCCTGCTGCTGCTCCCCCAGCCGCTGGCACCAACTCCCAGCCACCCACTCCTAAAGCCACGGGGCCCACTGGGACACTGCGGGGGCTCGTGGAAGCCAGCGGCCATTGTGACACAGCGGGGCTGCACAGAGCCCACGGTGCTTTGTGACCCGTGGCTCCCAGGAGAGCCTTTGTGATGCTGGGGAACTACAAGGAAGCCTGCCTCCTCTGTGACACCACCACAGAAGCTCAGGGGAGCCCTTGAGACTGTGCTGATGCTATTGAACCTGATGCAACCCTGCCTCCTCTGTGACACCACAGAAGCTCTTGGAGCCCTGGAGACCGTGGTGATGCTATGGAACCTGATGCAACCCTGCCTCCTCTGTGACACCACAGAACCTCTGGGAGCCCTGGAGACCGTGCTGATGCTATGGAACCTGATGCAACCCTGCCTCCACTGTGACACCACAGAAGCTCAGGGAGCCCTGGAGACTGTGGTGATGCTATGGAACCTGATGCAACCCTGCCTCCACTGTGACACCACAGAACCTCTGGGAGCCCTGGAGACCGTGCTGATGCTATGGAACCTGATGCAACCCTGCCTCCACTGTGACACCACAGAAGCTCGGGGAGCTCTGCAGACCGTGGGGATGCTGGCGAAGCTGACGGAACCCTGGGCACCACAGTGACGCTATGGAACCTGGTGGAACCGAGGGGCCACAGTGACACTGTGGGGCCTTTTGGAAGCAACAGGACCCTGGTGGGAAGCCACGGGATGATTAATCCTGCACGAACCTGCTCCAGGTGGGCTCCTCTCTCCCGGCTTCCACAGGTGCTGCTAGGATCCCACTCCGGCACTGGCTTGGCACGGGCTCACGGCTTCCTTTGGCAATGGCTCTGCTCCAGGATGGCATGCTGCAGAGAATGCAGGTAGATTTTGTGCTCACTCCTGGCATGCAGCTGGACAATAAAGCCTGATCCAGCCCCCCCTCAGCATATGTCCGGCTCTGGCATTGGGGCGGGGCAACTTTGGGAGCAGCCCCAGCCCTGCTCCTGCTCCCGGCTGGGCACCCAGCTGCTGGGACACAGGTGTGTCCTGATGCCACCGTCTACTCCTTTGAGAAGGGGAGGACAGAGTGCATCAGGGAGTTTGGTGTGGCTTACATGCGGCAAGGAGAAGGTGCAGCCCCAAACTGGCTTTCACTTCTAGAACCTTTTGCTATTGCGGGAGCAGCTGCTGGAGCTTTTCAACCGAGCTGCAAGAGTGAAAAGTGTGATGGCATGTCTATCTGAGAAGGAAGGTTCGGTGCTGCAGCCTGTTGTGCACAATTTATATGCTGATAAGAGAAGGGGGTGCTTTTGGAACGTTTTCCTTCCTGACACTTCTGTCTCTGTGAGCTTTAGCTGCTTGGACTCAGGGATACCGAAGGTATGTGAAAGTGACTGGGATGCGAGAATCATGTTGCACAGGGAACAGGGAAGGTCAGCAAATGTTTCCTGTCCTGGCACATCTCTCAGTCTGAACTGCAGCTGCAGATGCTTCACTTCCGCCAAGGACTCTGCCACCTTGAGAGAAGGATGCGCTCTATGGAGTTGAGAAAGAAAGTGCGTCTCACTAGCTTCTTTCCTCTACTTCATAGACAGCAAAGGGGCTATGAAAGGCAGCACTGGCTTTTTGTTCTAGGACTTCTTCTTTACAAGCAGCTGCTGGATGTTTGGAAGGGGGTTTGGGATATGCAAAAATGAGAGGCTAAGATGGTAAGAGGGTAAGATGGAAGTCATCTGGCAAAAGCAGAGCTCACAAAAGGGCCAGCTGAGAAAGCTCTTGCTGCCTACAACTTCAACTGCACCCCTCAAAGCAGCAGCACACACGCTGCTCTCGGCACTTTCCTTCTCAGCTCTACGCACCATCCTAAGCCTTGCCTCTCCCACACTCAGGATCCAAAGACAACGGCACCAGGGACTGCTCACACACTAAAGGCACCAGGACAAAAGGCTCACCAGCTTGGCCTTTGCATTCCCGCTGACAGCTCCACAGCTTGAACCCAGAGAACTGCCTGCTGCCAACAGCCTTTCCAATCACTCTGAGCACCTCATGACAAGGAGTGTGGGGAATGAATCTCCAGCAGCCTCCTGCCCCAGGCTGTCCCCCGGGAGCAGCCCTGCTCCAGGCTGTGACTGCCACCTGCACAGCCAAAGGACCCAGAGCCGGTGTTACACACCACGGCTGTGCCTGGCACAGAGACACCAGTGGCCACACAAGTGGCCATGGCACTGTCCACACACAGTCCCTGCTGCTGCTCCCCCAGCCGCTGGCACCAACTCCCAGCCACCCACTCCTAAAGCCACGGGGCCCACTGGGACACTGCGGGGGCTCGTGGAAGCCAGCGGCCCATGTGACACAGCGGGGCTGCACAGAGCCCACGGTGCTTTGTGACCCGTGGCTCCCAGGAGAGCCTTTGTGATGCTGGGGAACTACAAGGAAGCCTGGCTCCTCTGTGACACCACCACAGAAGCTCAGGGGAGCCCTGGAGGCCGTGCTGATGCTATTGAACCTGATGCAACCCTGCCTCCTCTGTGACACCACAGAACCTCTGGGAGCTCTGGAGACCGTGCTGATGCTATGGAACCTGATGCAACCCTGCCTCCACTGTGACACCACAGAAGCTCAGGGAGCCCTGGAGACTGTGGTGATGCTATGGAACCTGATGCAACCCTGCCTCCACTGTGACACCACAGAACCTCTGGGAGCCCTGGAGACCGTGCTGATGCCATGGAACCTGATGCAACCCTGCCTCCACTGTGACACCACAGAAGCTCGGGGAGCTCTGCAGACCGTGGGGATGCTGGCGAAGCTGACGGAACCCTGGGCACCACAGTGACGCTATGGAACCTGGTGGAACCGAGGGGCCACAGTGACACTGTGGGGCCTTTTGGAAGCAACAGGACCCTGGTGGGAAGCCACGGGATGATTAATCCTGCACGAACCTGCTCCAGGTGGGCTCCTCTCTCCCGGCTTCCACAGGTGCTGCTAGGATCCCACTCCGGCACTGGCTTGGCACGGGCTCACGGCTTCCTTTGGCAATGGCTCTGCTCCAGGATGGCATGCTGCAGAGAATGCAGGTAGATTTTGTGCTCACTCCTGGCATGCAGCTGGACAATAAAGCCTGATCCAGCCCCCCCTCAGCATATGTCCGGCTCTGGCATTGGGGCGGGGCAACTTTGGGAGCAGCCCCAGCCCTGCTCCTGCTCCCGGCTGGGCACCCAGCTGCTGGGACACAGGTGTGTCCTGATGCCACCGTCTACTCCTTTGAGAAGGGGAGGACAGAGTGCATCAGGGAGTTTGGTGTGGCTTACATGCGGCAAGGAGAAGGTGCAGCCCCAAACTGGCTTTCACTTCTAGAACCTTTTGCTATTGCGGGAGCAGCTGCTGGAGCTTTTCAACCGAGCTGCAAGAGTGAAAAGTGTGATGGCATGTCTATCTGAGAAGGAAGGTTCGGTGCCGCAGCCTGTTGTGCACAATTTATATGCTGATAAGAGAAGGGGGTGCTTTTGGAACGTTTTCCTTCCTGACACTTCTGTCTCTGTGAGCTTTAGCTGCTTGGACTCAGGGATACCGAAGGTATGTGAAAGTGACTGGGATGCGAGAATCATGTTGCACAGGGAACAGGGAAGGTCAGCAAATGTCTCCTGTCCTGGCACATCTCTCAGTCTGAACTGCAGCTGCAGATGCTTCACTTCCGCCAAGGACTCTGCCACCTTGAGAGAAGGATGCGCTCTATGGAGTTGAGAAAGAAAGTGCGTCTCACTAGCTTCTTTCCTCTACTTCATAGACAGCAAAGGGGCTATGAAAGGCAGCACTGGCTTTTTGTTCTAGGACTTCTTCTTTACAAGCAGCTGCTGGATGTTTGGAAGGGGGTTTGGGATATGCAAAAATGAGAGGCTAAGATGGTAAGAGGGTAAGATGGAAGTCATCTGGCAAAAGCAGAGCTCACAAAAGGGCCAGCTGAGAAAGCTCTTGCTGCCTACAACTTCAACTGCACCCCTCAAAGCAGCAGCACACACGCTGCTCTCGGCACTTTCCTTCTCAGCTCTACGCACCATCCTAAGCCTTGCCTCTTCCACACTCAGGATCCAAAGACAACGGCACCAGGGACTGCTCACACACTAAAGGCACCAGGACAAAAGGCTCACCAGCTTGGCCTTTGCATTCCCGCTGACAGCTCCACAGCTTGAACCCAGAGAACTGCCTGCTGCCAACAGCCTTTCCAATCACTCTGAGCACCTCATGACAAGGAGTGTGGGGAATGAATCTCCAGCAGCCTCCTGCCCCAGGCTGTCCCCCGGGAGCAGCCCTGCTCCAGGCCGTGACTGCCACCTGCACAGCCAAAGGACCCAGAGCCGGTGTTACACACCACGGCTGTGCCTGGCACAGAGACACCAGTGGCCACACAAGTGGCCATGGCACTGTCCACACACAGTCCCTGCTGCTGCTCCCCCAGCCGCTGGCACCAACTCCCAGCCACCCACTCCTAAAGCCACGGGGCCCACTGGGACACTGCGGGGGCTCGTGGAAGCCAGCGGCCATTGTGACACAGCGGGGCTGCACAGAGCCCACGGTGCTTTGTGACCCGTGGCTCCCAGGAGAGCCTTTGTGATGCTGGGGAACTACAAGGAAGCCTGGCTCCTCTGTGACACCACCACAGAAGCTCAGGGGAGCCCTGGAGACCGTGCTGATGCTATTGAACCTGATGCAACCCTGCCTCCTCTGTGACAACACAGAAGCTCTTGGAGCCCTGGAGACCGTGCTGATGCTATGGAACCTGATGCAACCCTGCCTCCTCTGTGACACCACAGAACCTCTGGGAGCCCTGGAGACCGTGCTGATGCTATGGAACCTGATGCAACCCTGCCTCCACTGTGACACCACAGAAGCTCAGGGAGCCCTGGAGACTGTGCTGATGCTATGGAACCTGATGCAACCCTGCCTCCACTGTGACACCACAGAACCTCTGGGAGCCCTGGAGACCGTGCTGATGCTATGGAACCTGATGCAACCCTGCCTCCACTGTGACACCACAGAAGCTCGGGGAGCTCTGCAGACCGTGGGGATGCTGGCGAAGCTGACGGAACCCTGGGCACCACAGTGACGCTATGGAACCTGGTGGAACCGAGGGGCCACAGTGACACTGTGGGGCCTTTTGGAAGCAACAGGACCCTGGTGGGAAGCCACGGGATGATTAATCCTGCACGAACCTGCTCCAGGTGGGCTCCTCTCTCCCGGCTTCCACAGGTGCTGCTAGGATCCCACTCCGGCACTGGCTTGGCACGGGCTCACGGCTTCCTTTGGCAATGGCTCTGCTCCAGGATGGCATGCTGCAGAGAATGCAGGTAGATTTTGTGCTCACTCCTGGCATGCAGCTGGACAATAAAGCCTGATCCAGCCCCCCCTCAGCATATGTCCGGCTCTGGCATTGGGGCGGGGCAACTTTGGGAGCAGCCCCAGCCCTGCTCCTGCTCCCGGCTGGGCACCCAGCTGCTGGGACACAGGTGTGTCCTGATGCCACCGTCTACTCCTTTGAGAAGGGGAGGACAGAGTGCATCAGGGAGTTTGGTGTGGCTTACATGCGGCAAGGAGAAGGTGCAGCCCCAAACTGGCTTTCACTTCTAGAACCTTTTGCTATTGCGGGAGCAGCTGCTGGAGCTTTTCAACCGAGCTGCAAGAGTGAAAAGTGTGATGGCATGTCTATCTGAGAAGGAAGGTTCGGTGCTGCAGCCTGTTGTGCACAATTTATATGCTGATAAGAGAAGGGGGTGCTTTTGCAACGTTTTCCTTCCTGACACTTCTGTCTCTGTGAGCTTTAGCTGCTTGGACTCAGGGATACCGAAGGTATGTGAAAGTGACTGGGATGCGAGAATCATGTTGCACAGGGAACAGGGAAGGTCAGCAAATGTTTCCTGTCCTGGCACATCTCTCAGTCTGAACTGCAGCTGCAGATGCTTCACTTCCGCCAAGGACTCTGCCACCTTGAGAGAAGGATGCGCTCTATGGAGTTGAGAAAGAAAGTGCGTCTCACTAGCTTCTTTCCTCTACTTCATAGACAGCAAAGGGGCTATGAAAGGCAGCACTGGCTTTTTGTTCTAGGACTTCTTCTTTACAAGCAGCTGCTGGATGTTTGGAAGGGGGTTTGGGATATGCAAAAATAAGAGGCTAAGATGGTAAGAGGGTAAGATGGAAGTCATCTGGCAAAAGCAGAGCTCACAAAAGGGCCAGCTGAGAAAGCTCTTGCTGCCTACAACTTCAACTGCACCCCTCAAAGCAGCAGCACACATGCTGCTCTCGGCACTTTCCTTCTCAGCTCTACGCACCATCCTAAGCCTTGCCTCTCCCACACTCAGGATCCAAAGACAACGGCACCAGGGACTGCTCACACACTAAAGGCACCAGGACAAAAGGCTCACCAGCTTGGCCTTTGCATTCCCGCTGACAGCTCCACAGCTTGAACCCAGAGAACTGCCTGCTGCCAACAGCCTTTCCAATCACTCTGAGCACCTCATGACAAGGAGTGTGGGGAATGAATCTCCAGCAGCCTCCTGCCCCAGGCTGTCCCCCGGGAGCAGCCCTGCTCCAGGCCGTGACTGCCACCTGCACAGCCAAAGGACCCAGAACCGGTGTTACACACCACGGCTGTGCCTGGCACAGAGACACCAGTGGCCACACAAGTGGCCATGGCACTGTCCACACACAGTCCCTGCTGCTGCTCCCCCAGCCGCTGGCACCAACTCCCAGCCACCCACTCCTAAAGCCACGGGGCCCACTGGGACACTGCGGGGGCTCGTGGAAGCCAGCGGCCATTGTGACACAGCGGGGCTGCACAGAGCCCACGGTGCTTTGTGACCCGTGGCTCCCAGGAGAGCCTTTGTTGTTGGGGAAGATGAAACAGGAAAGCCTTATAAATATGATTGCCTAACAAAAGATTCTGGGAATATGAAAACTGTGAGCGACATCGAAATGAAGGCCATCTTTGAGATATAGAGTCTTAGTTACTGAACAACTGGAAAACAATGGTATAGCCGGCTGAAGGTAATCCCCTCTTGATTGAACAATACCCTCTGCTTGCAGACAGGTCCAAGGGTCAGAGCAGACCCTACTAGCTCAGCAGAAGGGGTCCAAAGAGTAGTTTTTAGAAGTTAAAATGTAACACTCTATGGTAATGTAAGAACTCTTATAGGCTGTATGTAAATGCTATAGGATTTGTACCTTGTATTAGATTGGCTACTGAGAATTAGAATATTCACTACAGAAGATGATTTATTGTATTGTAACAAGCTCCTCGCTCTCTTAACTCCTCTCCTCTTAGTAATGCTCTTCTCCTCTTAGTAACGCTCTTAGTAACTCTCTTAGTAGCTCTCTTAGTAATGCTCTTCTCCTCTTAGTAGCTCTCTTAGTAACTCTCTTGCTCTTCTTCTTCCTCTTAATTCAGCTCTCCTCTTAGTTTGTCTCTCTTGCTCTTTACACTCTTAGCTCTCAGCCTCTTGCTCTAGCTCTCTCGCTCACTCTCTCTCCCTCTCTTACACCTTGGGCCTGCTTGGAGCTGCAGCTGGCAGCTCTAAGCAGTGCCCCTGTACCCACGCCCTCTGCAATAAACTGCATGCTCCAAAGACCTGCTTATAGAGATCTCTCGTCGCCGTCCATCTCCAGCCGGCCCGACCGAACCCACACCCTCATCACCATCATCGCCATCAATTTCGACAAACTGGCGCCCAAACGTGAGTGAAGGCCTGATTCAGCTTCTTCCACCTGTGAGAGACTTCGCCATGGACGGTAACTAAAAGACCAGTTATAGCCACCTGGAACGTGTCGTGAGCACGGCATACCGTTGCTGCGCAGCGTAAAAGCCGGAGCTCTATAACTCTGCTGAGGCAGCCCTCGAGCACGGGGAGCCGTTACTTCGTAGCAATTACCTGGAGCTCTCGGAGGGAGGAAATTGCCTGGCAGTCCTCGAGCACAGACGGCCACTGCTGCGCAGCGGTTACCTAGAGCTCTTTGAGGAAGTTTGCCGTGGTACCCCTCGAGCACAGACACGCTGCTAAGCAGTGCAGACCGGAGCTCTTAGGAGGGATCCAGCCGCGCGCCCGAGCACAGGCGGGTATTGCTCAGCACCGCCCGCGCTGGAGCTCTGAGTGGAGACACCTGCGAGGTCCCGAGCACGGAAAGCCGTTGCCAAGCGACGCCTGAAACCGGAGCTCTGAGGAGGGACCCGACAGCAGCGTCCTGAGCGCCGTGTGGAGAGCCTGGCCAGCCCCCCACGACGGACTTCTGATTAAGGACCCTGCCCCCTGCGACATCTAGGTGAGTATCATACTGGTCAATAATGGGACAAACTCACTCTGCCCATGACAGACATCTCTATAAACAACTTAAGTACTTACTAAGCTCCGGTCCAAGTCAATTACCTAAACAGGAGCTAAAAAACCTCTTAGAATGGACTCTGATTAATTTCCCAAATGCTGACCGTTCAGCCGTCTTTACAAGAGACTTCTGGGACACAGTTCGGGTTAAACTCTTTAATAATATCTCCCGCCGGGATTGGGCTGCCGCGGAGCTGGTCCCGGCTTGCAGAGCGCTCGTGGAGCTGTTTGCTGTGAAGGCGCCGCCCGCAGCAGCCACCTCGCCGGGTCCCGCTCCTGCTGCGAGCCCGCCCCTTGCCGCCGCGAGCCTGCAACCGGGCACGGCCCCCGCCCCGCCGCCGGACCTCACGGCTCCGGTACCCGCGGTCCAGCTGTCTCGTGCCGCCCCGCCCCACCCCCCCGCGGTCCCTGCACCGGTCACCCCTGCCCCACCGGACTCCACCGCCCCCCCCACCGCCCCCGTCATCTCCACCCCCACGGTCCCGTTAGTCCCTGCTGTCCCGCCTCTCGCGGCTCCGGTAGCCGCGGTCCGACTGACTCGTGCCGCCCCGCCCCCCGCCCCCGCTGTCCTGGCAGCCGTCACCCCTGTCCCACCGGACCCTACGACCCCCTCCACCGCTCCCCCCATCCCCGCCCCCCCCATCCCGTTCCTCCCTGCTGCCCCGGCTCCCGCGGTCCCCGCCCTCGGCTCCAGCGTCTTCGCGGCCCCGTCCCTCGCTCCTCCCACCCCGTCCGCCAGCGCCTTCGCGGCCCCGCCCCCCGCCGATAGCCCCGCGGGGCCAGCGGCTGCTCCCCAGCCACCTACGGGTCCTACCGCTCCCCTAGCCGCGCCTGTTATGGCTGTAGCCACCATCATAGCCGGCCCCCCGCAAAGCCAGGCGGCGACCCTTCTTCCAGCCCCCCAGGTCCCCCTCGCCGCCACCGACACGGCGCCGGTGGTGGTCAACGTCCCGTCCGCGTCCGTGGGACACGGAGCGCCCCAGCCCCGCCAGCCACCTGGTGCCGGCGCTGCAGCGCCTACACAGATGGCTGCTGCCTCTCCCGTGCCTGCCGCTGCTCCAGCCCCGTCTCCTGGCACCGCCGCGCCGGCAGCCACACCAGCCCAGCCTGCAAACTCCCAGCGGCAGCACGCCGCGGTCCAGCCGCCGACTGGCCCACCGTTCGCCATGGCCCCACCGCAACATACTCCCGCCGCCTCCACGCCGGCCCTCCCGCCTCCCGCAGCCCCGGGATCGTCTCCTGCCGACGGGACAGCCCTGCCACCTCCCGCTCTCCCCGACACACAGACAGCGGCCATCACAGTCCGCCACGTTGACCTGATGGCGTAACCCACGCACGCTCACACTTCTCCAACCACAGCACTGCTCACGGAACTAGCTCCGCCACCGCCCCCCACGGCTTTCACCTCGCCTTCAATAGAGCCACCCGCACCCCCTCGCCCGCTGCCGCGGAGCCGGTTGCTCGCGGCCCCCCCGCCTCCTCGCCCGCCACCGCGGAGATCGGCAGTGCCATCGCCGCCCCCGCCGGGGCCCTCCGGCACCGCACAGCTGTATCCCTCGGCTACCGCCGCCCAGCAACATCCCTCCGCGCAGCTCAGCCTCGCCTCACAAGCCGCAAACAGGGGGGGAACGGAGGGCAGTGGTGCAGCTCCAGTGGCAGGGAAGACGGAGAGCCGCTCTGCCCGAGCTGATGCTTTAAATCTAACACCAGGAAACCCTGAAAAGCAGCCAGATTTGTTTGCAATGAGCCCCAGAGTCCCGCCAGCGAGCGGCTGGGATCTTGCAACCCATAAGGAGAAAACGAGTTCTGAGAGTTTGTTAGCGCTACTTTCTGAATCAAAAAATCCTCCAAAGTGCTCAGATTATTCTCAATTAACAGATTGGCATGAAATAAGACTCCAAAGCTGTAAAGATGAAAGTCTATTAGCTAAGCCTGTGATAGCTAGCCAACAGCCTGACAGTCCCAAAACGTGGGTTCCCATCCCCACTCACGAAATTAAAGAACTAAGAAGGGCTGTAAGAGATAGTGGTATTTGCTCACCGTATCTTAAACAACTGCTAAAAAGTACCCTAAAAAGAACACATCAAACCCTAAAACGCATTTTAGATCAACAGAGAGGGGGAGAAGTCCAGGATACACCTCAAAGGAGGTTGAACAAGGCTTTGTATGTTTACAATTTTTTGAATAGCTCTGCAGAAGAGCCTGATCCCCCCATTTATAGACATTTTTTGAACAACAAAAAAGCAAAACTGAAAGAGCGCCCCCCAGTTTTGATTAAAAATCTAGACTCAGGAAAAATAGAAGGACCATACAATCTTATAATGTGGGGGAAGGGGTTTGCATGTGTTTCCACAGGTGAAGGAATCAAGTGGGTTCCAGCAAAAAACGTGAAGCCATACCTCGCATCAAAGCCTGCTGATGCCACCACACCAGCCAGTGACTCTGCAAGTGGAAGCCAGGAAGCAAGCACCCAGACCTGAACTGCGCAGAATCACCAGAAGAAAGTGATCTGCCAAAAACAGCTCAAGAAAAGAATGGAGTTTTCTCATTTGCGCGCGTGCATGTTGCTTTTATTCTTTTGTTTTAGTTTTTGTAGTGAAGCTTTACCTGTGAATCAACCAAAGACAAATGTCTGGGTTGCTTTAGCCAAATCCGCAGGCTCCGATACCATCTGTCTATCTGACACAAGCCCTGACAAACCTTTTTCAACCTGTTTAGTTGGAGTACCTCTTCCAGAAGGTTTTGATAATATTACTCTTGATAAGTATTGGCCATATGACGATCATCATGTATCTCCAACTCCCAGCCATAGACACCAAACTTATATTGATAATTCTAAAATTGATAAATCTGACCTTCAAGAGCTAGAAATCCTAGGTTCGTTAACTATGGATACCTGCTATTTCTTTCACTTTCAAGGAGAAAACGGTCCCCATTTAAATGTTACCCCATATCACCCAGCTTATAGCAATGTAACTTCTTGGTGTAGTCAAGTTAAGCTTCTTATATATGACGAACCTCATGCAGATCGTTTTAGCAAACTTCCTATTCGATTCCCCAGAGGAATTTGGCTCATCTGTGGAGACAGGGCCTGGCAAGGTATACCTTCAAAAATAGATGGTGGCCCTTGTGCTCTGGGACAACTTACAATTATTGCTCCCAGTGTCAAAGAGGTAATCAAAAAGAAAAGCAGAAAGATCAGATCTTCCTGGGGACATCAGTACGATAGTGACTGTGATAGTGACTTCCACCCTTGGAACTCTGGAAAATCAATTGTTGCAAGCATTTTTCTACCTCAGTTAAGCTCCTCAATTGCTTTAAAACAGTTAAACAAGTTGGGATGTTGGCTCAGCAAGGAGGTAAATGCCACCTCTACTATGATCAGTGATCTGTTAACCGATGAAGAGGCAGTCAGACATGCCACTTTACAAAATAGAGCTGCCGTTGATTATCTTTTATTAGCACATGGGCACGGCTGTGAAGATTTTGAAGGATTATGCTGTATGAACTTATCCGATCATTCTGTTTCCATTCACAAACAGCTACAAAACCTAAAGGATCTAGCTAACCAAATTAGAACAGATGACCCGTCTTGGCTGGACAGTTTGTTTGATGATTGGAGCTTTGCACCTTGGCTAAGGGAACTCTGTAAAATAGGCTTGATTATTCTAGTAGTAATAATTATAGTTTTAGTAGCAGTACCTTGTATGCTTCAGTGTGTGCAAAAAATAACGAGTAGGACTGTATCTAATATCTTAGTTGTTCATCAGAACGGGGGAGATGTTGGGGAAGATGAAACAGGAAAGCCTTATAAATATGATTGCCTAACAAAAGATTCTGGGAATATGAAAACTGTGAGCGACATCGAAATGAAGGCCATCTTTGAGATATAGAGTCTTAGTTACTGAACAACTGGAAAACAATGGTATAGCCGGCTGAAGGTAATCCCCTCTTGATTGAACAATACCCTCTGCTTGCAGACAGGTCCAAGGGTCAGAGCAGACCCTACTAGCTCAGCAGAAGGGGTCCAAAGAGTAGTTTTTAGAAGTTAAAATGTAACACTCTATGGTAATGTAAGAACTCTTATAGGCTGTATGTAAATGCTATAGGATTTGTACCTTGTATTAGATTGGCTACTGAGAATTAGAATATTCACTACAGAAGATGATTTATTGTATTGTAACAAGCTCCTCGCTCTCTTAACTCCTCTCCTCTTAGTAATGCTCTTCTCCTCTTAGTAACGCTCTTAGTAACTCTCTTAGTAGCTCTCTTAGTAATGCTCTTCTCCTCTTAGTAGCTCTCTTAGTAACTCTCTTGCTCTTCTTCTTCCTCTTAATTCAGCTCTCCTCTTAGTTTGTCTCTCTTGCTCTTTACACTCTTAGCTCTCAGCCTCTTGCTCTAGCTCTCTCGCTCACTCTCTCTCCCTCTCTTACACCTTGGGCCTGCTTGGAGCTGCAGCTGGCAGCTCTAAGCAGTGCCCCTGTACCCACGCCCTCTGCAATAAACTGCATGCTCCAAAGACCTGCTTATAGAGATCTCTCGTCGCCGTCCATCTCCAGCCGGGCCCGACCGAACCCACACCCTCATCACCATCATCGCCATCAATTTCGACATTTGTGATGCTGGGGAACTACAAGGAAGCCTGGCTCCTCTGTGACACCACCACAGAAGCTCAGGGGAGCCCTGGAGACCGTGCTGATGCTATTGAACCTGATGCAACCCTGCCTCCTCTGTGACACCACAGAACCTCTGGGAGCCCTGGAGACCGTGCTGATGCTATGGAACCTGATGCAACCCTGCCTCCACTGTGACACCACAGAAGCTCAGGGAGCCCTGGAGACTGTGGTGATGCTATGGAACCTGATGCAACCCTGCCTCCACTGTGACACCACAGAACCTCTGGGAGCCCTGGAGACCGTGGTGATGCTATGGAACCTGATGCAACCCTGCCTCCACTGTGACACCACAGAAGCTCGGGGAGCTCTGCAGACCGTGGGGATGCTGGCGAAGCTGACGGAACCCTGGGCACCACAGTGACGCTATGGAACCTGGTGGAACCGAGGGGCCACAGTGACACTGTGGGGCCTTTTGGAAGCAACAGGACCCTGGTGGGAAGCCACGGGATGATTAATCCTGCACGAACCTGCTCCAGGTGGGCTCCTCTCTCCCGGCTTCCACAGGTGCTGCTAGGATCCCACTCCGGCACTGGCTTGGCACGGGCTCACGGCTTCCTTTGGCAATGGCTCTGCTCCAGGATGGCATGCTGCAGAGAATGCAGGTAGATTTTGTGCTCACTCCTGGCATGCAGCTGGACAATAAAGCCTGATCCAGCCCCCCCTCAGCATATGTCCGGCTCTGGCATTGGGGCGGGGCAACTTTGGGAGCAGCCCCAGCCCTGCTCCTGCTCCCGGCTGGGCACCCAGCTGCTGGGACACAGGTGTGTCCTGATGCCACCGTCTACTCCTTTGAGAAGGGGAGGACAGAGTGCATCAGGGAGTTTGGTGTGGCTTACATGCGGCAAGGAGAAGGTGCAGCCCCAAACTGGCTTTCACTTCTAGAACCTTTTGCTATTGCGGGAGCAGCTGCTGGAGCTTTTCAACCGAGCTGCAAGAGTGAAAAGTGTGATGGCATGTCTATCTGAGAAGGAAGGTTCGGTGCCGCAGCCTGTTGTGCACAATTTATATGCTGATAAGAGAAGGGGGTGCTTTTGCAACGTTTTCCTTCCTGACACTTCTGTCTCTGTGAGCTTTAGCTGCTTGGACTCAGGGATACCGAAGGTATGTGAAAGTGACTGGGATGCGAGAATCATGTTGCACAGGGAACAGGGAAGGTCAGCAAATGTTTCCTGTCCTGGCACATCTCTCAGTCTGAACTGCAGCTGCAGATGCTTCACTTCCGCCAAGGACTCTGCCACCTTGAGAGAAGGATGCGCTCTATGGAGTTGAGAAAGAAAGTGCGTCTCACTAGCTTCTTTCCTCTACTTCATAGACAGCAAAGGGGCTATGAAAGGCAGCACTGGCTTTTTGTTCTAGGACTTCTTCTTTACAAGCAGCTGCTGGATGTTTGGAAGGGGGTTTGGGATATGCAAAAATGAGAGGCTAAGATGGTAAGAGGGTAAGATGGAAGTCATCTGGCAAAAGCAGAGCTCACAAAAGGGCCAGCTGAGAAAGCTCTTGCTGCCTACAACTTCAACTGCACCCCTCAAAGCAGCAGCACACACGCTGCTCTCGGCACTTTCCTTCTCAGCTCTACGCACCATCCTAAGCCTTGCCTCTCCCACACTCAGGATCCAAAGACAACGGCACCAGGGACTGCTCACACACTAAAGGCACCAGGACAAAAGGCTCACCAGCTTGGCCTTTGCATTCCCGCTGACAGCTCCACAGCTTGAACCCAGAGAACTGCCTGCTGCCAACAGCCTTTCCAATCACTCTGAGCACCTCATGACAAGGAGTGTGGGGAATGAATCTCCAGCAGCCTCCTGCCCCAGGCTGTCCCCCGGGAGCAGCCCTGCTCCAGGCCGTGACTGCCACCTGCACAGCCAAAGGACCCAGAGCCGGTGTTACACACCACGGCTGTGCCTGGCACAGAGACACCAGTGGCCACACAAGTGGCCATGGCACTGTCCACACACAGTCCCTGCTGCTGCTCCCCCAGCCGCTGGCACCAACTCCCAGCCACCCACTCCTAAAGCCACGGGGCCCACTGGGACACTGCGGGGGCTCGTGGAAGCCAGCGGCCATTGTGACACAGCGGGGCTGCACAGAGCCCACGGTGCTTTGTGACCCGTGGCTCCCAGGAGAGCCTTTGTGATGCTGGGGAACTACAAGGAAGCCTGGCTCCTCTGTGACACCACCACAGAAGCTCAGGGGAGCCCTGGAGACCGTGCTGATGCTATTGAACCTGATGCAACCCTGCCTCCTCTGTGACACCACAGAAGCTCTTGGAGCCCTGGAGACCGTGGTGATGCTATGGAACCTGATGCAACCCTGCCTCCTCTGTGACACCACAGAACCTCTGGGAGCCCTGGAGACCGTGCTGATGCTATGGAACCTGATGCAACCCTGCCTCCTCTGTGACACCACAGAAGCTCAGGGAGCCCTGGAGACTGTGGTGATGCTATGGAACCTGATGCAACCCTGCCTCCACTGTGACACCACAGAACCTCTGGGAGCCCTGGAGACCGTGCTGATGCTATGGAACCTGATGCAACCCTGCCTCCACTGTGACACCACAGAAGCTCGGGGAGCTCTGCAGACCGTGGGGATGCTGGCGAAGCTGACGGAACCCTGGGCACCACAGTGACGCTATGGAACCTGGTGGAACCGAGGGGCCACAGTGACACTGTGGGGCCTTTTGGAAGCAACAGGACCCTGGTGGGAAGCCACGGGATGATTAATCCTGCACGAACCTGCTCCAGGTGGGCTCCTCTCTCCCGGCTTCCACAGGTGCTGCTAGGATCCCACTCCGGCACTGGCTTGGCACGGGCTCACGGCTTCCTTTGGCAATGGCTCTGCTCCAGGATGGCATGCTGCAGAGAATGCAGGTAGATTTTGTGCTCACTCCTGGCATGCAGCTGGACAATAAAGCCTGATCCAGCCCCCCCTCAGCATATGTCCGGCTCTGGCATTGGGGCGGGGCAACTTTGGGAGCAGCCCCAGCCCTGCTCCTGCTCCCGGCTGGGCACCCAGCTGCTGGGACACAGGTGTGTCCTGATGCCACCGTCTACTCCTTTGAGAAGGGGAGGACAGAGTGCATCAGGGAGTTTGGTGTGGCTTACATGCGGCAAGGAGAAGGTGCAGCCCCAAACTGGCTTTCACTTCTAGAACCTTTTGCTATTGCGGGAGCAGCTGCTGGAGCTTTTCAACCGAGCTGCAAGAGTGAAAAGTGTGATGGCATGTCTATCTGAGAAGGAAGGTTCGGTGCCGCAGCCTGTTGTGCACAATTTATATGCTGATAAGAGAAGGGGGTGCTTTTGGAACGTTTTCCTTCCTGACACTTCTGTCTCTGTGAGCTTTAGCTGCTTGGACTCAGGGATACCGAAGGTATGTGAAAGTGACTGGGATGCGAGAATCATGTTGCACAGGGAACAGGGAAGGTCAGCAAATGTTTCCTGTCCTGGCACATCTCTCAGTCTGAACTGCAGCTGCAGATGCTTCACTTCCGCCAAGGACTCTGCCACCTTGAGAGAAGGATGCGCTCTATGGAGTTGAGAAAGAAAGTGCGTCTCACTAGCTTCTTTCCTCTACTTCATAGACAGCAAAGGGGCTATGAAAGGCAGCACTGGCTTTTTGTTCTAGGACTTCTTCTTTACAAGCAGCTGCTGGATGTTTGGAAGGGGGTTTGGGATATGCAAAAATGAGAGGCTAAGATGGTAAGAGGGTAAGATGGAAGTCATCTGGCAAAAGCAGAGCTCACAAAAGGGCCAGCTGAGAAAGCTCTTGCTGCCTACAACTTCAACTGCACCCCTCAAAGCAGCAGCACACACGCTGCTCTCGGCACTTTCCTTCTCAGCTCTACGCACCATCCTAAGCCTTGCCTCTCCCACACTCAGGATCCAAAGACAACGGCACCAGGGACTGCTCACACACTAAAGGCACCAGGACAAAAGGCTCACCAGCTTGGCCTTTGCATTCCCGCTGACAGCTCCACAGCTTGAACCCAGAGAACTGCCTGCTGCCAACAGCCTTTCCAATCACTCTGAGCACCTCATGACAAGGAGTGTGGGGAATGAATCTCCAGCAGCCTCCTGCCCCAGGCTGTCCCCCGGGAGCAGCCCTGCTCCAGGCCGTGACTGCCACCTGCACAGCCAAAGGACCCAGAGCCGGTGTTACACACCACGGCTGTGCCTGGCACAGAGACACCAGTGGCCACACAAGTGGCCATGGCACTGTCCACACACAGTCCCTGCTGCTGCTCCCCCAGCCGCTGGCACCAACTCCCAGCCACCCACTCCTAAAGCCACGGGGCCCACTGGGACACTGCGGGGGCTCGTGGAAGCCAGCGGCCATTGTGACACAGCGGGGCTGCACAGAGCCCACGGTGCTTTGTGACCCGTGGCTCCCAGGAGAGCCTTTGTGATGCTGGGGAACTACAAGGAAGCCTGGCTCCTCTGTGACACCACCACAGAAGCTCAGGGGAGCCCTGGAGACCGTGCTGATGCTATGGAACCTGATGCAACCCTGCCTCCTCTGTGACACCACAGAACCTCTGGGAGCCCTGGAGACCGTGCTGATGCTATGGAACCTGATGCAACCCTGCCTCCACTGTGACACCACAGAAGCTCAGGGAGCCCTGGAGACTGTGCTGATGCTATTGAACCTGATGCAACCCTGCCTCCTCTGTGACACCACAGAAGCTCTTGGAGCCCTGGAGACCGTGGTGATGCTATGGAACCTGATGCAACCCTGCCTCCTCTGTGACACCACAGAACCTCTGGGAGCCCTGGAGACCGTGCTGATGCTATGGAACCTGATGCAACCCTGCCTCCACTGTGACACCACAGAAGCTCAGGGAGCCCTGGAGACTGTGGTGATGCTATGGAACCTGATGCAACCCTGCCTCCACTGTGACACCACAGAACCTCTGGGAGCCCTGGAGACCGTGCTGATGCTATGGAACCTGATGCAACCCTGCCTCCACTGTGACACCACAGAAGCTCGGGGAGCTCTGCAGACCGTGGGGATGCTGGCGAAGCTGACGGAACCCTGGGCACCACAGTGACGCTATGGAACCTGGTGGAACCGAGGGGCCACAGTGACACTGTGGGGCCTTTTGGAAGCAACAGGACCCTGGTGGGAAGCCACGGGATGATTAATCCTGCACGAACCTGCTCCAGGTGGGCTCCTCTCTCCCGGCTTCCACAGGTGCTGCAAGGATCCCACTCCGGCACTGGCTTGGCACGGGCTCACGGCTTCCTTTGGCAATGGCTCTGCTCCAGGATGGCATGCTGCAGAGAATGCAGGTAGATTTTGTGCTCACTCCTGGCATGCAGCTGGACAATAAAGCCTGATCCAGCCCCCCCTCAGCATATGTCCGGCTCTGGCATTGGGGCGGGGCAACTTTGGGAGCAGCCCCAGCCCTGCTCCTGCTCCCGGCTGGGCACCCAGCTGCTGGGACACAGGTGTGTCCTGATGCCACCGTCTACTCCTTTGAGAAGGGGAGGACAGAGTGCATCAGGGAGTTTGGTGTGGCTTACATGCGGCAAGGAGAAGGTGCAGCCCCAAACTGGCTTTCACTTCTAGAACCTTTTGCTATTGCGGGAGCAGCTGCTGGAGCTTTTCAACCGAGCTGCAAGAGTGAAAAGTGTGATGGCATGTCTATCTGAGAAGGAAGGTTCGGTGCCGCAGCCTGTTGTGCACAATTTATATGCTGATAAGAGAAGGGGGTGCTTTTGGAACGTTTTCCTTCCTGACACTTCTGTCTCTGTGAGCTTTAGCTGCTTGGACTCAGGGATACCGAAGGTATGTGAAAGTGACTGGGATGCGAGAATCATGTTGCACAGGGAACAGGGAAGGTCAGCAAATGTTTCCTGTCCTGGCACATCTCTCAGTCTGAACTGCAGCTGCAGATGCTTCACTTCCGCCAAGGACTCTGCCACCTTGAGAGAAGGATGCGCTCTATGGAGTTGAGAAAGAAAGTGCGTCTCACTAGCTTCTTTCCTCTACTTCATAGACAGCAAAGGGGCTATGAAAGGCAGCACTGGCTTTTTGTTCTAGGACTTCTTCTTTACAAGCAGCTGCTGGATGTTTGGAAGGGGGTTTGGGATATGCAAAAATGAGAGGCTAAGATGGTAAGAAGGTAAGATGGAAGTCATCTGGCAAAAGCAGAGCTCACAAAAGGGCCAGCTGAGAAAGCTCTTGCTGCCTACAACTTCAACTGCACCCCTCAAAGCAGCAGCACACACGCTGCTCTCGGCACTTTCCTTCTCAGCTCTACGCACCATCCTAAGCCTTGCCTCTCCCACACTCAGGATCCAAAGACAACGGCACCAGGGACTGCTCACACACTAAAGGCACCAGGACAAAAGGCTCACCAGCTTGGCCTTTGCATTCCCGCTGACAGCTCCACAGCTTGAACCCAGAGAACTGCCTGCTGCCAACAGCCTTTCCAATCACTCTGAGCACCTCATGACAAGGAGTGTGGGGAATGAATCTCCAGCAGCCTCCTGCCCCAGGCTGTCCCCCAGGAGCAGCCCTGCTCCAGGCCGTGACTGCCACCTGCACAGCCAAAGGACCCAGAGCCGGTGTTACACACCACGGCTGTGCCTGGCACAGAGACACCAGTGGCCACACAAGTGGCCATGGCACTGTCCACACACAGTCCCTGCTGCTGCTCCCCCAGCCGCTGGCACCAACTCCCAGCCACCCACTCCTAAAGCCACGGGGCCCACTGGGACACTGCGGGGGCTCGTGGAAGCCAGCGGCCATTGTGACACAGCGGGGCTGCACAGAGCCCACGGTGCTTTGTGACCCGTGGCTCCCAGGAGAGCCTTTGTGATGCTGGGGAACTACAAGGAAGCCTGGCTCCTCTGTGACACCACCACAGAAGCTCAGGGGAGCCCTGGAGACTGTGCTGATGCTATTGAACCTGATGCAACCCTGCCTCCTCTGTGACACCACAGAAGCTCTTGGAGCCCTGGAGACCGTGCTGATGCTATGGAACCTGATGCAACCCTGCCTCCTCTGTGACACCACAGAACCTCTGGGAGCTCTGGAGACCGTGCTGATGCTATGGAACCTGATGCAACCCTGCCTCCACTGTGACACCACAGAAGCTCAGGGAGCCCTGGAGACTGTGGTGATGCTATGGAACCTGATGCAACCCTGCCTCCACTGTGACACCACAGAACCTCTGGGAGCCCTGGAGACCGTGCTGATGCTATGGAACCTGATGCAACCCTGCCTCCACTGTGACACCACAGAAGCTCGGGGAGCTCTGCAGACCGTGGGGATGCTGGCGAAGCTGACGGAACCCTGGGCACCACAGTGACGCTATGGAACCTGGTGGAACCGAGGGGCCACAGTGACACTGTGGGGCCTTTTGGAAGCAACAGGACCCTGGTGGGAAGCCACGGGATGATTAATCCTGCACGAACCTGCTCCAGGTGGGCTCCTCTCTCCCGGCTTCCACAGGTGCTGCTAGGATCCCACTCCGGCACTGGCTTGGCACGGGCTCACGGCTTCCTTTGGCAATGGCTCTGCTCCAGGATGGCATGCTGCAGAGAATGCAGGTAGATTTTGTGCTCACTCCTGGCATGCAGCTGGACAATAAAGCCTGATCCAGCCCCCCCTCAGCATATGTCCGGCTCTGGCATTGGGGCGGGGCAACTTTGGGAGCAGCCCCAGCCCTGCTCCTGCTCCCGGCTGGGCACCCAGCTGCTGGGACACAGGTGTGTCCTGATGCCACCGTCTACTCCTTTGAGAAGGGGAGGACAGAGTGCATCAGGGAGTTTGGTGTGGCTTACATGCGGCAAGGAGAAGGTGCAGCCCCAAACTGGCTTTCACTTCTAGAACCTTTTGCTATTGCGGGAGCAGCTGCTGGAGCTTTTCAACCGAGCTGCAAGAGTGAAAAGTGTGATGGCATGTCTATCTGAGAAGGAAGGTTCGGTGCCGCAGCCTGTTGTGCACAATTTATATGCTGATAAGAGAAGGGGGTGCTTTTGGAACGTTTTCCTTCCTGACACTTCTGTCTCTGTGAGCTTTAGCTGCTTGGACTCAGGGATACCGAAGGTATGTGAAAGTGACTGGGATGCGAGAATCATGTTGCACAGGGAACAGGGAAGGTCAGCAAATGTTTCCTGTCCTGGCACATCTCTCAGTCTGAACTGCAGCTGCAGATGCTTCACTTCCGCCAAGGACTCTGCCACCTTGAGAGAAGGATGCGCTCTATGGAGTTGAGAAAGAAAGTGCGTCTCACTAGCTTCTTTCCTCTACTTCATAGACAGCAAAGGGGCTATGAAAGGCAGCACTGGCTTTTTGTTCTAGGACTTCTTCTTTACAAGCAGCTGCTGGATGTTTGGAAGGGGGTTTGGGATATGCAAAAATGAGAGGCTAAGATGGTAAGAGGGTAAGATGGAAGTCATCTGGCAAAAGCAGAGCTCACAAAAGGGCCAGCTGAGAAAGCTCTTGCTGCCTACAACTTCAACTGCACCCCTCAAAGCAGCAGCACACACGCTGCTCTCGGCACTTTCCTTCTCAGCTCTACGCACCATCCTAAGCCTTGCCTCTCCCACACTCAGGATCCAAAGACAACGGCACCAGGGACTGCTCACACACTAAAGGCACCAGGACAAAAGGCTCACCAGCTTGGCCTTTGCATTCCCGCTGACAGCTCCACAGCTTGAACCCAGAGAACTGCCTGCTGCCAACAGCCTTTCCAATCACTCTGAGCACCTCATGACAAGGAGTGTGGGGAATGAATCTCCAGCAGCCTCCTGCCCCAGGCTGTCCCCCGGGAGCAGCCCTGCTCCAGGCCGTGACTGCCACCTGCACAGCCAAAGGACCCAGAGCCGGTGTTACACACCACGGCTGTGCCTGGCACAGAGACACCAGTGGCCACACAAGTGGCCATGGCACTGTCCACACACAGTCCCTGCTGCTGCTCCCCCAGCCGCTGGCACCAACTCCCAGCCACCCACTCCTAAAGCCACGGGGCCCACTGGGACACTGCGGGGGCTCGTGGAAGCCAGCGGCCATTGTGACACAGCGGGGCTGCACAGAGCCCACGGTGCTTTGTGACCCGTGGCTCCCAGGAGAGCCTTTGTGATGCTGGGGAACTACAAGGAAGCCTGCCTCCTCTGTGACACCACCACAGAAGCTCAGGGGAGCCCTGGAGACCGTGCTGATGCTATTGAACCTGATGCAACCCTGCCTCCTCTGTGACACCACAGAAGCTCTTGGAGCCCTGGAGACCGTGGTGATGCTATGGAACCTGATGCAACCCTGCCTCCTCTGTGACACCACAGAACCTCTGGGAGCCCTGGAGACCGTGCTGATGCTATGGAACCTGATGCAACCCTGCCTCCACTGTGACACCACAGAAGCTCAGGGAGCCCTGGAGACTGTGGTGATGCTATGGAACCTGATGCAACCCTGCCTCCACTGTGACACCACAGAACCTCTGGGAGCCCTGGAGACCGTGCTGATGCTATGGAACCTGATGCAACCCTGCCTCCACTGTGACACCACAGAAGCTCGGGGAGCTCTGCAGACCGTGGGGATGCTGGCGAAGCTGACGGAACCCTGGGCACCACAGTGACGCTATGGAACCTGGTGGAACCGAGGGGCCACAGTGACACTGTGGGGCCTTTTGGAAGCAACAGGACCCTGGTGGGAAGCCACGGGATGATTAATCCTGCACGAACCTGCTCCAGGTGGGCTCCTCTCTCCCGGCTTCCACAGGTGCTGCTAGGATCCCACTCCGGCACTGGCTTGGCACGGGCTCACGGCTTCCTTTGGCAATGGCTCTGCTCCAGGATGGCATGCTGCAGAGAATGCAGGTAGATTTTGTGCTCACTCCTGGCATGCAGCTGGACAATAAAGCCTGATCCAGCCCCCCCTCAGCATATGTCCGGCTCTGGCATTGGGGCGGGGCAACTTTGGGAGCAGCCCCAGCCCTGCTCCTGCTCCCGGCTGGGCACCCAGCTGCTGGGACACAGGTGTGTCCTGATGCCACCGTCTACTCCTTTGAGAAGGGGAGGACAGAGTGCATCAGGGAGTTTGGTGTGGCTTACATGCGGCAAGGAGAAGGTGCAGCCCCAAACTGGCTTTCACTTCTAGAACCTTTTGCTATTGCGGGAGCAGCTGCTGGAGCTTTTCAACCGAGCTGCAAGAGTGAAAAGTGTGATGGCATGTCTATCTGAGAAGGAAGGTTCGGTGCCGCAGCCTGTTGTGCACAATTTATATGCTGATAAGAGAAGGGGGTGCTTTTGCAACGTTTTCCTTCCTGACACTTCTGTCTCTGTGAGCTTTAGCTGCTTGGACTCAGGGATACCGAAGGTATGTGAAAGTGACTGGGATGCGAGAATCATGTTGCACAGGGAACAGGGAAGGTCAGCAAATGTTTCCTGTCCTGGCACATCTCTCAGTCTGAACTGCAGCTGCAGATGCTTCACTTCCGCCAAGGACTCTGCCACCTTGAGAGAAGGATGCGCTCTATGGAGTTGAGAAAGAAAGTGCGTCTCACTAGCTTCTTTCCTCTACTTCATAGACAGCAAAGGGGCTATGAAAGGCAGCACTGGCTTTTTGTTCTAGGACTTCTTCTTTACAAGCAGCTGCTGGATGTTTGGAAGGGGGTTTGGGATATGCAAAAATGAGAGGCTAAGATGGTAAGAGGGTAAGATGGAAGTCATCTGGCAAAAGCAGAGCTCACAAAAGGGCCAGCTGAGAAAGCTCTTGCTGCCTACAACTTCAACTGCACCCCTCAAAGCAGCAGCACACACGCTGCTCTCGGCACTTTCCTTCTCAGCTCTACGCACCATCCTAAGCCTTGCCTCTCCCACACTCAGGATCCAAAGACAACGGCACCAGGGACTGCTCACACACTAAAGGCACCAGGACAAAAGGCTCACCAGCTTGGCCTTTGCATTCCCGCTGACAGCTCCACAGCTTGAACCCAGAGAACTGCCTGCTGCCAACAGCCTTTCCAATCACTCTGAGCACCTCATGACAAGGAGTGTGGGGAATGAATCTCCAGCAGCCTCCTGCCCCAGGCTGTCCCCCGGGAGCAGCCCTGCTCCAGGCCGTGACTGCCACCTGCACAGCCAAAGGACCCAGAGCCGGTGTTACACACCACGGCTGTGCCTGGCACAGAGACACCAGTGGCCACACAAGTGGCCATGGCACTGTCCACACACAGTCCCTGCTGCTGCTCCCCCAGCCGCTGGCACCAACTCCCAGCCACCCACTCCTAAAGCCACGGGGCCCACTGGGACACTGCGGGGGCTCGTGGAAGCCAGCGGCCATTGTGACACAGCGGGGCTGCACAGAGCCCACGGTGCTTTGTGACCCGTGGCTCCCAGGAGAGCCTTTGTGATGCTGGGGAACTACAAGGAAGCCTGCCTCCTCTGTGACACCACCACAGAAGCTCAGGGGAGCCCTGGAGACCGTGCTGATGCTATTGAACCTGATGCAACCCTGCCTCCTCTGTGACACCACAGAAGCTCTTGGAGCCCTGGAGACCGTGGTGATGCTATGGAACCTGATGCAACCCTGCCTCCTCTGTGACACCACAGAACCTCTGGGAGCCCTGGAGACCGTGCTGATGCTATGGAACCTGATGCAACCCTGCCTCCTCTGTGACACCACAGAAGCTCAGGGAGCCCTGGAGACTGTGGTGATGCTATGGAACCTGATGCAACCCTGCCTCCACTGTGACACCACAGAACCTCTGGGAGCCCTGGAGACCGTGCTGATGCTATGGAACCTGATGCAACCCTGCCTCCACTGTGACACCACAGAAGCTCAGGGAGCCCTGGAGACTGTGGTGATGCTATGGAACCTGATGCAACCCTGCCTCCACTGTGACACCACAGAACCTCTGGGAGCCCTGGAGACTGTGGTGATGCTATGGAACCTGATGCAACCCTGCCTCCACTGTGACACCACAGAACCTCTGGGAGCCCTGGAGACCGTGCTGATGCTATGGAACCTGATGCAACCCTGCCTCCACTGTGACACCACAGAAGCTCGGGGAGCTCTGCAGACCGTGGGGATGCTGGCGAAGCTGATGGAACCCTGGGCACCACAGTGACGCTATGGAACCTGGTGGAACCGAGGGGCCACAGTGACACTGTGGGGCCTTTTGGAAGCAACAGGACCCTGGTGGGAAGCCACGGGATGATTAATCCTGCACGAACCTGCTCCAGGTGGGCTCCTCTCTCCCGGCTTCCACAGGTGCTGCTAGGATCCCACTCCGGCACTGGCTTGGCACGGGCTCACGGCTTCCTTTGGCAATGGCTCTGCTCCAGGATGGCATGCTGCAGAGAATGCAGGTAGATTTTGTGCTCACTCCTGGCATGCAGCTGGACAATAAAGCCTGATCCAGCCCCCCCTCAGCATATGTCCGGCTCTGGCATTGGGGCGGGGCAACTTTGGGAGCAGCCCCAGCCCTGCTCCTGCTCCCGGCTGGGCACCCAGCTGCTGGGACACAGGTGTGTCCTGATGCCACCGTCTACTCCTTTGAGAAGGGGAGGACAGAGTGCATCAGGGAGTTTGGTGTGGCTTACATGCGGCAAGGAGAAGGTGCAGCCCCAAACTGGCTTTCACTTCTAGAACCTTTTGCTATTGCGGGAGCAGCTGCTGGAGCTTTTCAACCGAGCTGCAAGAGTGAAAAGTGTGATGGCATGTCTATCTGAGAAGGAAGGTTCGGTGCCGCAGCCTGTTGTGCACAATTTATATGCTGATAAGAGAAGGGGGTGCTTTTGCAACGTTTTCCTTCCTGACACTTCTGTCTCTGTGAGCTTTAGCTGCTTGGACTCAGGGATACCGAAGGTATGTGAAAGTGACTGGGATGCGAGAATCATGTTGCACAGGGAACAGGGAAGGTCAGCAAATGTTTCCTGTCCTGGCACATCTCTCAGTCTGAACTGCAGCTGCAGATGCTTCACTTCCGCCAAGGACTCTGCCACCTTGAGAGAAGGATGCGCTCTATGGAGTTGAGAAAGAAAGTGCGTCTCACTAGCTTCTTTCCTCTACTTCATAGACAGCAAAGGGGCTATGAAAGGCAGCACTGGCTTTTTGTTCTAGGACTTCTTCTTTACAAGCAGCTGCTGGATGTTTGGAAGGGGGTTTGGGATATGCAAAAATGAGAGGCTAAGATGGTAAGAGGGTAAGATGGAAGTCATCTGGCAAAAGCAGAGCTCACAAAAGGGCCAGCTGAGAAAGCTCTTGCTGCCTACAACTTCAACTGCACCCCTCAAAGCAGCAGCACACACGCTGCTCTCGGCACTTTCCTTCTCAGCTCTACGCACCATCCTAAGCCTTGCCTCTCCCACACTCAGGATCCAAAGACAACGGCACCAGGGACTGCTCACACACTAAAGGCACCAGGAAAAAAGGCTCACCAGCTTGGCCTTTGCATTCCCGCTGACAGCTCCACAGCTTGAACCCAGAGAACTGCCTGCTGCCAACAGCCTTTCCAATCACTCTGAGCACCTCATGACAAGGAGTGTGGGGAATGAATCTCCAGCAGCCTCCTGCCCCAGGCTGTCCCCCGGGAGCAGCCCTGCTCCAGGCCGTGACTGCCACCTGCACAGCCAAAGGACCCAGAGCCGGTGTTACACACCACGGCTGTGCCTGACACAGAGACACCAGTGGCCACACAAGTGGCCATGGCACTGTCCACACACAGTCCCTGCTGCTGCTCCCCCAGCCGCTGGCACCAACTCCCAGCCACCCACTCCTAAAGCCACGGGGCCCACTGGGACACTGCGGGGGCTCGTGGAAGCCAGCGGCCATTGTGACACAGCGGGGCTGCACAGAGCCCACGGTGCTTTGTGACCCGTGGCTCCCAGGAGAGCCTTTGTGATGCTGGGGAACTACAAGGAAGCCTGGCTCCTCTGTGACACCACCACAGAAGCTCAGGGGAGCCCTGGAGACCGTGCTGATGCTATTGAACCTGATGCAACCCTGCCTCCTCTGTGACACCACAGAAGCTCTTGGAACCCTGGAGACCGTGGTGATGCTATGGAACCTGATGCAACCCTGCCTCCTCTGTGACACCACAGAACCTCTGGGAGCCCTGGAGACCGTGCTGATGCTATGGAACCTGATGCAACCCTGCCTCCACTGTGACACCACAGAAGCTCGGGGAGCTCTGCAGACCGTGGGGATGCTGGCGAAGCTGACGGAACCCTGGGCACCACAGTGACGCTATGGAACCTGGTGGAACCGAGGGGCCACAGTGACACTGTGGGGCCTTTTGGAAGCAACAGGACCCTGGTGGGAAGCCACGGGATGATTAATCCTGCACGAACCTGCTCCAGGTGGGCTCCTCTCTCCCGGCTTCCACAGGTGCTGCTAGGATCCCACTCCGGCACTGGCTTGGCACGGGCTGACGGCTTCCTTTGGCAATGGCTCTGCTCCAGGATGGCATGCTGCAGAGAATGCAGGTAGATTTTGTGCTCACTCCTGGCATGCAGCTGGACAATAAAGCCTGATCCAGCCCCCCCTCAGCATATGTCCGGCTCTGGCATTGGGGCGGGGCAACTTTGGGAGCAGCCCCAGCCCTGCTCCTGCTCCCGGCTGGGCACCCAGCTGCTGGGACACAGGTGTGTCCTGATGCCACCGTCTACTCCTTTGAGAAGGGGAGGACAGAGTGCATCAGGGAGTTTGGTGTGGCTTACATGCGGCAAGGAGAAGGTGCAGCCCCAAACTGGCTTTCACTTCTAGAACCTTTTGCTATTGCGGGAGCAGCTGCTGGAGCTTTTCAACCGAGCTGCAAGAGTGAAAAGTGTGATGGCATGTCTATCTGAGAAGGAAGGTTCGGTGCCGCAGCCTGTTGTGCACAATTTATATGCTGATAAGAGAAGGGGGTGCTTTTGCAACGTTTTCCTTCCTGACACTTCTGTCTCTGTGAGCTTTAGCTGCTTGGACTCAGGGATACCGAAGGTATGTGAAAGTGACTGGGATGCGAGAATCATGTTGCACAGGGAACAGGGAAGGTCAGCAAATGTTTCCTGTCCTGGCACATCTCTCAGTCTGAACTGCAGCTGCAGATGCTTCACTTCCGCCAAGGACTCTGCCACCTTGAGAGAAGGATGCGCTCTATGGAGTTGAGAAAGAAAGTGCGTCTCACTAGCTTCTTTCCTCTACTTCATAGACAGCAAAGGGGCTATGAAAGGCAGCACTGGCTTTTTGTTCTAGGACTTCTTCTTTACAAGCAGCTGCTGGATGTTTGGAAGGGGGTTTGGGATATGCAAAAATGAGAGGCTAAGATGGTAAGAGGGTAAGATGGAAGTCATCTGGCAAAAGCAGAGCTCACAAAAGGGCCAGCTGAGAAAGCTCTTGCTGCCTACAACTTCAACTGCACCCCTCAAAGCAGCAGCACACATGCTGCTCTCGGCACTTTCCTTCTCAGCTCTACGCACCATCCTAAGCCTTGCCTCTCCCACACTCAGGATCCAAAGACAACGGCACCAGGGACTGCTCACACACTAAAGGCACCAGGACAAAAGGCTCACCAGCTTGGCCTTTGCATTCCCGCTGACAGCTCCACAGCTTGAACCCAGAGAACTGCCTGCTGCCAACAGCCTTTCCAATCACTCTGAGCACCTCATGACAAGGAGTGTGGGGAATGAATCTCCAGCAGCCTCCTGCCCCAGGCTGTCCCCCGGGAGCAGCCCTGCTCCAGGCCGTGACTGCCACCTGCACAGCCAAAGGACCCAGAGCCGGTGTTACACACCACGGCTGTGCCTGGCACAGAGACACCAGTGGCCACACAAGTGGCCATGGCACTGTCCACACACAGTCCCTGCTGCTGCTCCCCCAGCCGCTGGCACCAACTCCCAGCCACCCACTCCTAAAGCCACGGGGCCCACTGGGACACTGCGGGGGCTCGTGGAAGCCAGCGGCCATTGTGACACAGCGGGGCTGCACAGAGCCCACGGTGCTTTGTGACCCGTGGCTCCCAGGAGAGCCTTTGTGATGCTGGGGAACTACAAGGAAGCCTGGCTCCTCTGTGACACCACCACAGAAGCTCAGGGGAGCCCTGGAGACCGTGCTGATGCTATTGAACCTGATGCAACCCTGCCTCCTCTGTGACACCACAGAACCTCTGGGAGCCCTGGAGACCGTGCTGATGCTATGGAACCTGATGCAACCCTGCCTCCACTGTGACACCACAGAAGCTCAGGGAGCCCTGGAGACTGTGGTGATGCTATGGAACCTGATGCAACCCTGCCTCCACTGTGACACCACAGAACCTCTGGGAGCCCTGGAGACCGTGCTGATGCTATGGAACCTGATGCAACCCTGCCTCCACTGTGACACCACAGAAGCTCGGGGAGCTCTGCAGACCGTGGGGATGCTGGCGAAGCTGATGGAACCCTGGGCACCACAGTGACGCTATGGAACCTGGTGGAACCGAGGGGCCACAGTGACACTGTGGGGCCTTTTGGAAGCAACAGGACCCTGGTGGGAAGCCACGGGATGATTAATCCTGCACGAACCTGCTCCAGGTGGGCTCCTCTCTCCCGGCTTCCACAGGTGCTGCTAGGATCCCACTCCGGCACTGGCTTGGCACGGGCTCACGGCTTCCTTTGGCAATGGCTCTGCTCCAGGATGGCATGCTGCAGAGAATGCAGGTAGATTTTGTGCTCACTCCTGGCATGCAGCTGGACAATAAAGCCTGATCCAGCCCCCCCTCAGCATATGTCCGGCTCTGGCATTGGGGCGGGGCAACTTTGGGAGCAGCCCCAGCCCTGCTCCTGCTCCCGGCTGGGCACCCAGCTGCTGGGACACAGGTGTGTCCTGATGCCACCGTCTACTCCTTTGAGAAGGGGAGGACAGAGTGCATCAGGGAGTTTGGTGTGGCTTACATGCGGCAAGGAGAAGGTGCAGCCCCAAACTGGCTTTCACTTCTAGAACCTTTTGCTATTGCGGGAGCAGCTGCTGGAGCTTTTCAACCGAGCTGCAAGAGTGAAAAGTGTGATGGCATGTCTATCTGAGAAGGAAGGTTCGGTGCCGCAGCCTGTTGTGCACAATTTATATGCTGATAAGAGAAGGGGGTGCTTTTGGAACGTTTTCCTTCCTGACACTTCTGTCTCTGTGAGCTTTAGCTGCTTGGACTCAGGGATACCGAAGGTATGTGAAAGTGACTGGGATGCGAGAATCATGTTGCACAGGGAACAGGGAAGGTCAGCAAATGTTTCCTGTCCTGGCACATCTCTCAGTCTGAACTGCAGCTGCAGATGCTTCACTTCCGCCAAGGACTCTGCCACCTTGAGAGAAGGATGCGCTCTATGGAGTTGGGAAAGAAAGTGCGTCTCACTAGCTTCTTTCCTCTACTTCATAGACAGCAAAGGGGCTATGAAAGGCAGCACTGGCTTTTTGTTCTAGGACTTCTTCTTTACAAGCAGCTGCTGGATGTTTGGAAGGGGGTTTGGGATATGCAAAAATGAGAGGCTAAGATGGTAAGAGGGTAAGATGGAAGTCATCTGGCAAAAGCAGAGCTCACAAAAGGGCCAGCTGAGAAAGCTCTTGCTGCCTACAACTTCAACTGCACCCCTCAAAGCAGCAGCACACACGCTGCTCTCGGCACTTTCCTTCTCAGCTCTACGCACCATCCTAAGCCTTGCCTCTCCCACACTCAGGATCCAAAGACAACGGCACCAGGGACTGCTCACACACTAAAGGCACCAGGACAAAAGGCTCACCAGCTTGGCCTTTGCATTCCCGCTGACAGCTCCACAGCTTGAACCCAGAGAACTGCCTGCTGCCAACAGCCTTTCCAATCACTCTGAGCACCTCATGACAAGGAGTGTGGGGAATGAATCTCCAGCAGCCTCCTGCCCCAGGCTGTCCCCCGGGAGCAGCCCTGCTCCAGGCCGTGACTGCCACCTGCACAGCCAAAGGACCCAGAGCCGGTGTTACACACCACGGCTGTGCCTGACACAGAGACACCAGTGGCCACACAAGTGGCCATGGCACTGTCCACACACAGTCCCTGCTGCTGCTCCCCCAGCCGCTGGCACCAACTCCCAGCCACCCACTCCTAAAGCCACGGGGCCCACTGGGACACTGCGGGGGCTCGTGGAAGCCAGCGGCCATTGTGACACAGCGGGGCTGCACAGAGCCCACGGTGCTTTGTGACCCGTGGCTCCCAGGAGAGCCTTTGTGATGCTGGGGAACTACAAGGAAGCCTGGCTCCTCTGTGACACCACCACAGAAGCTCAGGGGAGCCCTGGAGACCGTGCTGATGCTATTGAACCTGATGCAACCCTGCCTCCTCTGTGACACCACAGAAGCTCTTGGAACCCTGGAGACCGTGGTGATGCTATGGAACCTGATGCAACCCTGCCTCCTCTGTGACACCACAGAACCTCTGGGAGCCCTGGAGACCGTGCTGATGCTATGGAACCTGATGCAACCCTGCCTCCACTGTGACACCACAGAAGCTCGGGGAGCTCTGCAGACCGTGGGGATGCTGGCGAAGCTGACGGAACCCTGGGCACCACAGTGACGCTATGGAACCTGGTGGAACCGAGGGGCCACAGTGACACTGTGGGGCCTTTTGGAAGCAACAGGACCCTGGTGGGAAGCCACGGGATGATTAATCCTGCACGAACCTGCTCCAGGTGGGCTCCTCTCTCCCGGCTTCCACAGGTGCTGCTAGGATCCCACTCCGGCACTGGCTTGGCACGGGCTCACGGCTTCCTTTGGCAATGGCTCTGCTCCAGGATGGCATGCTGCAGAGAATGCAGGTAGATTTTGTGCTCACTCCTGGCATGCAGCTGGACAATAAAGCCTGATCCAGCCCCCCCTCAGCATATGTCCGGCTCTGGCATTGGGGCGGGGCAACTTTGGGAGCAGCCCCAGCCCTGCTCCTGCTCCCGGCTGGGCACCCAGCTGCTGGGACACAGGTGTGTCCTGATGCCACCGTCTACTCCTTTGAGAAGGGGAGGACAGAGTGCATCAGGGAGTTTGGTGTGGCTTACATGCGGCAAGGAGAAGGTGCAGCCCCAAACTGGCTTTCACTTCTAGAACCTTTTGCTATTGCGGGAGCAGCTGCTGGAGCTTTTCAACCGAGCTGCAAGAGTGAAAAGTGTGATGGCATGTCTATCTGAGAAGGAAGGTTCGGTGCCGCAGCCTGTTGTGCACAATTTATATGCTGATAAGAGAAGGGGGTGCTTTTGCAACGTTTTCCTTCCTGACACTTCTGTCTCTGTGAGCTTTAGCTGCTTGGACTCAGGGGTACCGAAGGTATGTGAAAGTGACTGGGATGCGAGAATCATGTTGCACAGGGAACAGGGAAGGTCAGCAAATGTTTCCTGTCCTGGCACATCTCTCAGTCTGAACTGCAGCTGCAGATGCTTCACTTCCGCCAAGGACTCTGCCACCTTGAGAGAAGGATGCGCTCTATGGAGTTGAGAAAGAAAGTGCGTCTCACTAGCTTCTTTCCTCTACTTCATAGACAGCAAAGGGGCTATGAAAGGCAGCACTGGCTTTTTGTTCTAGGACTTCTTCTTTACAAGCAGCTGCTGGATGTTTGGAAGGGGGTTTGGGATATGCAAAAATGAGAGGCTAAGATGGTAAGAGGGTAAGATGGAAGTCATCTGGCAAAAGCAGAGCTCACAAAAGGGCCAGCTGAGAAAGCTCTTGCTGCCTACAACTTCAACTGCACCCCTCAAAGCAGCAGCACACACGCTGCTCTCGGCACTTTCCTTCTCAGCTCTACGCACCATCCTAAGCCTTGCCTCTCCCACACTCAGGATCCAAAGACAACGGCACCAGGGACTGCTCACACACTAAAGGCACCAGGACAAAAGGCTCACCAGCTTGGCCTTTGCATTCCCGCTGACAGCTCCACAGCTTGAACCCAGAGAACTGCCTGCTGCCAACAGCCTTTCCAATCACTCTGAGCACCTCATGACAAGGAGTGTGGGGAATGAATCTCCAGCAGCCTCCTGCCCCAGGCTGTCCCCCGGGAGCAGCCCTGCTCCAGGCCGTGACTGCCACCTGCACAGCCAAAGGACCCAGAGCCGGTGTTACACACCACGGCTGTGCCTGGCACAGAGACACCAGTGGCCACACAAGTGGCCATGGCACTGTCCACACACAGTCCCTGCTGCTGCTCCCCCAGCCGCTGGCACCAACTCCCAGCCACCCACTCCTAAAGCCACGGGGCCCACTGGGACACTGCGGGGGCTCGTGGAAGCCAGCGGCCATTGTGACACAGCGGGGCTGCACAGAGCCCACGGTGCTTTGTGACCCGTGGCTCCCAGGAGAGCCTTTGTGATGCTGGGGAACTACAAGGAAGCCTGGCTCCTCTGTGACACCACCACAGAAGCTCAGGGGAGCCCTGGAGACCGTGCTGATGCTATTGAACCTGATGCAACCCTGCCTCCTCTGTGACAACACAGAAGCTCTTGGAGCCCTGGAGACCGTGCTGATGCTATGGAACCTGATGCAACCCTGCCTCCTCTGTGACACCACAGAACCTCTGGGAGCCCTGGAGACCGTGCTGATGCTATGGAACCTGATGCAACCCTGCCTCCACTGTGACACCACAGAAGCTCAGGGAGCCCTGGAGACTGTGGTGATGCTATGGAACCTGATGCAACCCTGCCTCCACTGTGACACCACAGAACCTCTGGGAGCCCTGGAGACCGTGCTGATGCTATGGAACCTGATGCAACCCTGCCTCCACTGTGACACCACAGAAGCTCGGGGAGCTCTGCAGACCGTGGGGATGCTGGCGAAGCTGACGGAACCCTGGGCACCACAGTGACGCTATGGAACCTGGTGGAACCGAGGGGCCACAGTGACACTGTGGGGCCTTTTGGAAGCAACAGGACCCTGGTGGGAAGCCACGGGATGATTAATCCTGCACGAACCTGCTCCAGGTGGGCTCCTCTCTCCCGGCTTCCACAGGTGCTGCTAGGATCCCACTCCGGCACTGGCTTGGCACGGGCTCACGGCTTCCTTTGGCAATGGCTCTGCTCCAGGATGGCATGCTGCAGAGAATGCAGGTAGATTTTGTGCTCACTCCTGGCATGCAGCTGGACAATAAAGCCTGATCCAGCCCCCCCTCAGCATATGTCCGGCTCTGGCATTGGGGCGGGGCAACTTTGGGAGCAGCCCCAGCCCTGCTCCTGCTCCCGGCTGGGCACCCAGCTGCTGGGACACAGGTGTGTCCTGATGCCACCGTCTACTCCTTTGAGAAGGGGAGGACAGAGTGCATCAGGGAGTTTGGTGTGGCTTACATGCGGCAAGGAGAAGGTGCAGCCCCAAACTGGCTTTCACTTCTAGAACCTTTTGCTATTGCGGGAGCAGCTGCTGGAGCTTTTCAACCGAGCTGCAAGAGTGAAAAGTGTGATGGCATGTCTATCTGAGAAGGAAGGTTCGGTGCCGCAGCCTGTTGTGCACAATTTATATGCTGATAAGAGAAGGGGGTGCTTTTGCAACATTTTCCTTCCTGACACTTCTGTCTCTGTGAGCTTTAGCTGCTTGGACTCAGGGATACCGAAGGTATGTGAAAGTGACTGGGATGCGAGAATCATGTTGCACAGGGAACAGGGAAGGTCAGCAAATGTTTCCTGTCCTGGCACATCTCTCAGTCTGAACTGCAGCTGCAGATGCTTCACTTCCGCCAAGGACTCTGCCACCTTGAGAGAAGGATGCGCTCTATGGAGTTGAGAAAGAAAGTGCGTCTCACTAGCTTCTTTCCTCTACTTCATAGACAGCAAAGGGGCTATGAAAGGCAGCACTGGCTTTTTGTTCTAGGACTTCTTCTTTACAAGCAGCTGCTGGATGTTTGGAAGGGGGTTTGGGATATGCAAAAATGAGAGGCTAAGATGGTAAGAGGGTAAGATGGAAGTCATCTGGCAAAAGCAGAGCTCACAAAAGGGCCAGCTGAGAAAGCTCTTGCTGCCTACAACTTCAACTGCACCCCTCAAAGCAGCAGCACACACGCTGCTCTCGGCACTTTCCTTCTCAGCTCTACGCACCATCCTAAGCCTTGCCTCTCCCACACTCAGGATCCAAAGACAACGGCACCAGGGACTGCTCACACACTAAAGGCACCAGGACAAAAGGCTCACCAGCTTGGCCTTTGCATTCCCGCTGACAGCTCCACAGCTTGAACCCAGAGAACTGCCTGCTGCCAACAGCCTTTCCAATCACTCTGAGCACCTCATGACAAGGAGTGTGGGGAATGAATCTCCAGCAGCCTCCTGCCCCAGGCTGTCCCCCGGGAGCAGCCCTGCTCCAGGCCGTGACTGCCACCTGCACAGCCAAAGGACCCAGAGCCGGTGTTACACACCACGGCTGTGCCTGGCACAGAGACACCAGTGGCCACACAAGTGGCCATGGCACTGTCCACACACAGTCCCTGCTGCTGCTCCCCCAGCCGCTGGCACCAACTCCCAGCCACCCACTCCTAAAGCCACGGGGCCCACTGGGACACTGCGGGGGCTCGTGGAAGCCAGCGGCCATTGTGACACAGCGGGGCTGCACAGAGCCCACGGTGCTTTGTGACCCGTGGCTCCCAGGAGAGCCTTTGTGATGCTGGGGAACTACAAGGAAGCCTGGCTCCTCTGTGACACCACCACAGAAGCTCAGGGGAGCCCTGGAGACCGTGCTGATGCTATTGAACCTGATGCAACCCTGCCTCCTCTGTGACACCACAGAACCTCTTGGAGCCCTGGAGACCGTGCTGATGCTATGGAACCTGATGCAACCCTGCCTCCACTGTGACACCACAGAAGCTCAGGGAGCCCTGGAGACTGTGGTGATGCTATGGAACCTGATGCAACCCTGCCTCCACTGTGACACCACAGAACCTCTGGGAGCCCTGGAGACCGTGCTGATGCTATGGAACCTGATGCAACCCTGCCTCCACTGTGACACCACAGAAGCTCGGGGAGCTCTGCAGACCGTGGGGATGCTGGCGAAGCTGACGGAACCCTGGGCACCACAGTGACGCTATGGAACCTGGTGGAACCGAGGGGCCACAGTGACACTGTGGGGCCTTTTGGAAGCAACAGGACCCTGGTGGGAAGCCACGGGATGATTAATCCTGCACGAACCTGCTCCAGGTGGGCTCCTCTCTCCCGGCTTCCACAGGTGCTGCTAGGATCCCACTCCGGCACTGGCTTGGCACGGGCTGACGGCTTCCTTTGGCAATGGCTCTGCTCCAGGATGGCATGCTGCAGAGAATGCAGGTAGATTTTGTGCTCACTCCTGGCATGCAGCTGGACAATAAAGCCTGATCCAGCCCCCCCTCAGCATATGTCCGGCTCTGGCATTGGGGCGGGGCAACTTTGGGAGCAGCCCCAGCCCTGCTCCTGCTCCCGGCTGGGCACCCAGCTGCTGGGACACAGGTGTGTCCTGATGCCACCGTCTACTCCTTTGAGAAGGGGAGGACAGAGTGCATCAGGGAGTTTGGTGTGGCTTACATGCGGCAAGGAGAAGGTGCAGCCCCAAACTGGCTTTCACTTCTAGAACCTTTTGCTATTGCGGGAGCAGCTGCTGGAGCTTTTCAACCGAGCTGCAAGAGTGAAAAGTGTGATGGCATGTCTATCTGAGAAGGAAGGTTCGGTGCCGCAGCCTGTTGTGCACAATTTATATGCTGATAAGAGAAGGGGGTGCTTTTGCAACGTTTTCCTTCCTGACACTTCTGTCTCTGTGAGCTTTAGCTGCTTGGACTCAGGGATACCGAAGGTATGTGAAAGTGACTGGGATGCGAGAATCATGTTGCACAGGGAACAGGGAAGGTCAGCAAATGTTTCCTGTCCTGGCACATCTCTCAGTCTGAACTGCAGCTGCAGATGCTTCACTTCCGCCAAGGACTCTGCCACCTTGAGAGAAGGATGCGCTCTATGGAGTTGAGAAAGAAAGTGCGTCTCACTAGCTTCTTTCCTCTACTTCATAGACAGCAAAGGGGCTATGAAAGGCAGCACTGGCTTTTTGTTCTAGGACTTCTTCTTTACAAGCAGCTGCTGGATGTTTGGAAGGGGGTTTGGGATATGCAAAAATGAGAGGCTAAGATGGTAAGAGGGTAAGATGGAAGTCATCTGGCAAAAGCAGAGCTCACAAAAGGGCCAGCTGAGAAAGCTCTTGCTGCCTACAACTTCAACTGCACCCCTCAAAGCAGCAGCACACACGCTGCTCTCGGCACTTTCCTTCTCAGCTCTACGCACCATCCTAAGCCTTGCCTCTCCCACACTCAGGATCCAAAGACAACGGCACCAGGGACTGCTCACACACTAAAGGCACCAGGACAAAAGGCTCACCAGCTTGGCCTTTGCATTCCCGCTGACAGCTCCACAGCTTGAACCCAGAGAACTGCCTGCTGCCAACAGCCTTTCCAATCACTCTGAGCACCTCATGACAAGGAGTGTGGGGAATGAATCTCCAGCAGCCTCCTGCCCCAGGCTGTCCCCCGGGAGCAGCCCTGCTCCAGGCCGTGACTGCCACCTGCACAGCCAAAGGACCCAGAGCCGGTGTTACACACCACGGCTGTGCCTGGCACAGAGACACCAGTGGCCACACAAGTGGCCATGGCACTGTCCACACACAGTCCCTGCTGCTGCTCCCCCAGCCGCTGGCACCAACTCCCAGCCACCCACTCCTAAAGCCACGGGGCCCACTGGGACACTGCGGGGGCTCGTGGAAGCCAGCGGCCATTGTGACACAGCGGGGCTGCACAGAGCCCACGGTGCTTTGTGACCCGTGGCTCCCAGGAGAGCCTTTGTGATGCTGGGGAACTACAAGGAAGCCTGGCTCCTCTGTGACACCACCACAGAAGCTCAGGGGAGCCCTGGAGACCGTGCTGATGCTATTGAACCTGATGCAACCCTGCCTCCTCTGTGACAACACAGAAGCTCTTGGAGCCCTGGAGACCGTGCTGATGCTATGGAACCTGATGCAACCCTGCCTCCTCTGTGACACCACAGAACCTCTGGGAGCCCTGGAGACCGTGCTGATGCTATGGAACCTGATGCAACCCTGCCTCCACTGTGACACCACAGAAGCTCAGGGAGCCCTGGAGACTGTGGTGATGCTATGGAACCTGATGCAACCCTGCCTCCACTGTGACACCACAGAACCTCTGGGAGCCCTGGAGACCGTGCTGATGCTATGGAACCTGATGCAACCCTGCCTCCACTGTGACACCACAGAAGCTCGGGGAGCTCTGCAGACCGTGGGGATGCTGGCGAAGCTGACGGAACCCTGGGCACCACAGTGACGCTATGGAACCTGGTGGAACCGAGGGGCCACAGTGACACTGTGGGGCCTTTTGGAAGCAACAGGACCCTGGTGGGAAGCCACGGGATGATTAATCCTGCACGAACCTGCTCCAGGTGGGCTCCTCTCTCCCGGCTTCCACAGGTGCTGCTAGGATCCCACTCCGGCACTGGCTTGGCACGGGCTCACGGCTTCCTTTGGCAATGGCTCTGCTCCAGGATGGCATGCTGCAGAGAATGCAGGTAGATTTTGTGCTCACTCCTGGCATGCAGCTGGACAATAAAGCCTGATCCAGCCCCCCCTCAGCATATGTCCGGCTCTGGCATTGGGGCGGGGCAACTTTGGGAGCAGCCCCAGCCCTGCTCCTGCTCCCGGCTGGGCACCCAGCTGCTGGGACACAGGTGTGTCCTGATGCCACCGTCTACTCCTTTGAGAAGGGGAGGACAGAGTGCATCAGGGAGTTTGGTGTGGCTTACATGCGGCAAGGAGAAGGTGCAGCCCCAAACTGGCTTTCACTTCTAGAACCTTTTGCTATTGCGGGAGCAGCTGCTGGAGCTTTTCAACCGAGCTGCAAGAGTGAAAAGTGTGATGGCATGTCTATCTGAGAAGGAAGGTTCGGTGCCGCAGCCTGTTGTGCACAATTTATATGCTGATAAGAGAAGGGGGTGCTTTTGCAACATTTTCCTTCCTGACACTTCTGTCTCTGTGAGCTTTAGCTGCTTGGACTCAGGGATACCGAAGGTATGTGAAAGTGACTGGGATGCGAGAATCATGTTGCACAGGGAACAGGGAAGGTCAGCAAATGTTTCCTGTCCTGGCACATCTCTCAGTCTGAACTGCAGCTGCAGATGCTTCACTTCCGCCAAGGACTCTGCCACCTTGAGAGAAGGATGCGCTCTATGGAGTTGAGAAAGAAAGTGCGTCTCACTAGCTTCTTTCCTCTACTTCATAGACAGCAAAGGGGCTATGAAAGGCAGCACTGGCTTTTTGTTCTAGGACTTCTTCTTTACAAGCAGCTGCTGGATGTTTGGAAGGGGGTTTGGGATATGCAAAAATGAGAGGCTAAGATGGTAAGAGGGTAAGATGGAAGTCATCTGGCAAAAGCAGAGCTCACAAAAGGGCCAGCTGAGAAAGCTCTTGCTGCCTACAACTTCAACTGCACCCCTCAAAGCAGCAGCACACACGCTGCTCTCGGCACTTTCCTTCTCAGCTCTACGCACCATCCTAAGCCTTGCCTCTCCCACACTCAGGATCCAAAGACAACGGCACCAGGGACTGCTCACACACTAAAGGCACCAGGACAAAAGGCTCACCAGCTTGGCCTTTGCATTCCCGCTGACAGCTCCACAGCTTGAACCCAGAGAACTGCCTGCTGCCAACAGCCTTTCCAATCACTCTGAGCACCTCATGACAAGGAGTGTGGGGAATGAATCTCCAGCAGCCTCCTGCCCCAGGCTGTCCCCCGGGAGCAGCCCTGCTCCAGGCCGTGACTGCCACCTGCACAGCCAAAGGACCCAGAGCCGGTGTTACACACCACGGCTGTGCCTGGCACAGAGACACCAGTGGCCACACAAGTGGCCATGGCACTGTCCACACACAGTCCCTGCTGCTGCTCCCCCAGCCGCTGGCACCAACTCCCAGCCACCCACTCCTAAAGCCACGGGGCCCACTGGGACACTGCGGGGGCTCGTGGAAGCCAGCGGCCATTGTGACACAGCGGGGCTGCACAGAGCCCACGGTGCTTTGTGACCCGTGGCTCCCAGGAGAGCCTTTGTGATGCTGGGGAACTACAAGGAAGCCTGGCTCCTCTGTGACACCACCACAGAAGCTCAGGGGAGCCCTGGAGACCGTGCTGATGCTATTGAACCTGATGCAACCCTGCCTCCTCTGTGACACCACAGAACCTCTTGGAGCCCTGGAGACCGTGCTGATGCTATGGAACCTGATGCAACCCTGCCTCCACTGTGACACCACAGAAGCTCAGGGAGCCCTGGAGACTGTGGTGATGCTATGGAACCTGATGCAACCCTGCCTCCACTGTGACACCACAGAACCTCTGGGAGCCCTGGAGACCGTGCTGATGCTATGGAACCTGATGCAACCCTGCCTCCACTGTGACACCACAGAAGCTCGGGGAGCTCTGCAGACCGTGGGGATGCTGGCGAAGCTGACGGAACCCTGGGCACCACAGTGACGCTATGGAACCTGGTGGAACCGAGGGGCCACAGTGACACTGTGGGGCCTTTTGGAAGCAACAGGACCCTGGTGGGAAGCCACGGGATGATTAATCCTGCACGAACCTGCTCCAGGTGGGCTCCTCTCTCCCGGCTTCCACAGGTGCTGCTAGGATCCCACTCCGGCACTGGCTTGGCACGGGCTGACGGCTTCCTTTGGCAATGGCTCTGCTCCAGGATGGCATGCTGCAGAGAATGCAGGTAGATTTTGTGCTCACTCCTGGCATGCAGCTGGACAATAAAGCCTGATCCAGCCCCCCCTCAGCATATGTCCGGCTCTGGCATTGGGGCGGGGCAACTTTGGGAGCAGCCCCAGCCCTGCTCCTGCTCCCGGCTGGGCACCCAGCTGCTGGGACACAGGTGTGTCCTGATGCCACCGTCTACTCCTTTGAGAAGGGGAGGACAGAGTGCATCAGGGAGTTTGGTGTGGCTTACATGCGGCAAGGAGAAGGTGCAGCCCCAAACTGGCTTTCACTTCTAGAACCTTTTGCTATTGCGGGAGCAGCTGCTGGAGCTTTTCAACCGAGCTGCAAGAGTGAAAAGTGTGATGGCATGTCTATCTGAGAAGGAAGGTTCGGTGCCGCAGCCTGTTGTGCACAATTTATATGCTGATAAGAGAAGGGGGTGCTTTTGCAACGTTTTCCTTCCTGACACTTCTGTCTCTGTGAGCTTTAGCTGCTTGGACTCAGGGATACCGAAGGTATGTGAAAGTGACTGGGATGCGAGAATCATGTTGCACAGGGAACAGGGAAGGTCAGCAAATGTTTCCTGTCCTGGCACATCTCTCAGTCTGAACTGCAGCTGCAGATGCTTCACTTCCGCCAAGGACTCTGCCACCTTGAGAGAAGGATGCGCTCTATGGAGTTGAGAAAGAAAGTGCGTCTCACTAGCTTCTTTCCTCTACTTCATAGACAGCAAAGGGGCTATGAAAGGCAGCACTGGCTTTTTGTTCTAGGACTTCTTCTTTACAAGCAGCTGCTGGATGTTTGGAAGGGGGTTTGGGATATGCAAAAATGAGAGGCTAAGATGGTAAGAGGGTAAGATGGAAGTCATCTGGCAAAAGCAGAGCTCACAAAAGGGCCAGCTGAGAAAGCTCTTGCTGCCTACAACTTCAACTGCACCCCTCAAAGCAGCAGCACACACGCTGCTCTCGGCACTTTCCTTCTCAGCTCTACGCACCATCCTAAGCCTTGCCTCTCCCACACTCAGGATCCAAAGACAACGGCACCAGGGACTGCTCACACACTAAAGGCACCAGGACAAAAGGCTCACCAGCTTGGCCTTTGCATTCCCGCTGACAGCTCCACAGCTTGAACCCAGAGAACTGCCTGCTGCCAACAGCCTTTCCAATCACTCTGAGCACCTCATGACAAGGAGTGTGGGGAATGAATCTCCAGCAGCCTCCTGCCCCAGGCTGTCCCCCGGGAGCAGCCCTGCTCCAGGCCGTGACTGCCACCTGCACAGCCAAAGGACCCAGAGCCGGTGTTACACACCACGGCTGTGCCTGGCACAGAGACACCAGTGGCCACACAAGTGGCCATGGCACTGTCCACACACAGTCCCTGCTGCTGCTCCCCCAGCCGCTGGCACCAACTCCCAGCCACCCACTCCTAAAGCCACGGGGCCCACTGGGACACTGCGGGGGCTCGTGGAAGCCAGCGGCCATTGTGACACAGCGGGGCTGCACAGAGCCCACGGTGCTTTGTGACCCGTGGC